>NC_061122.1:26334777-26449560 GCF_002878395.1 Capsicum annuum
AAGTATAAAACATGTTTTGAACATAATCTATAAATTGATATAATGAGTACTGATACATGAATAACTGATATCTGTATGCTATGGTCAAGCAGAACTGAAACTAAATTACTGAGTTGATTACTGGATTGAGACTGCGGGAGCTATCATCTAACCAACATGCCCCAGTAAGTAATTTAGGGTCCAACCTGTGACCCTAGTTGGAAGGGTATCAATACTGTGCCACGAGCACTAACACTGGTTGTGTGGATCCACTAATGCACTATCTCTAAGGACTAAGGATGTCAAGCCTAAACTGACGGGTGACCCCTGGGAGGTAGTCAAGCCTAAACTGACCGGTGACTCCTCAAATCCTACGCTGGCTACGCAGTTCTAGAGTACAAGGACTGCTACTAATGACTTTGCCTAAATAACTGGAAAGATGCCATTCCTGCACTCGCTCGGTGTTAAATCCTACTCCCAACTAGACTAACTTAAAATACTGAACCGTTCTAAGTTTAACTGATCATGATAACTGACTGAACTGATATTGCTCATAATATATCTAAAACTATTCTGAAGATACTGAGACTAAGTAGACAGCTAAATTTTTGAGTATTCATAACCCCAGGACTCGACAGCAATAATAGCAAAATAGTACTAAAACTTTGGGGACATAATATGAAAGCATTTATTCAAAATTCATTCTTGTAGATATTTCATCAAACACTTGATATGCATATCGTAAGCTAAGCATGGGAATAGTTTAAAGCTTGTAGTAATAGTATGATTTCAACATCAACATCACTAATTATGGTTTAAATCAGCAAATAACATTATTCAAATGTGTGGGGTTTAATAACAACAACAATTTCATGTAAACATGGTATAGAATCAAGATTCATGCGGATTCATGGTTAAAATCACAACTAAAATCAAAATAACTTGTAAAAATCATAACTTGGACTTTGAAATTAGATTCTTGGACTCTATGGGTGAAAGGGACCCATGGATGAACATTTAACATACCTGGGTTGATGAATTCGTGAGAGTTCTTGGGGTTTTTTTTGGGAATTAATCTTGAATTTCGAAGGCTAGGGCTTGTTCTTGAGATAAGATTAGTTTATTGGAGAGAAATTATGAGTAATGGGGCACCTAATACCCTTGTAGGGTTTTAATTTCGTGTTTTGGATGGATTTGGGGCCATTGGAAAGACCAAACGGTCCCTGGAAATTAAATCGCGAAACTGGAAATCTCAATTTTTGGCTCCGACGCAACGCGGTGCTTATTGTGTTGTGCCACTAGAAAAGGAAAATTCTCATTTTGTCCAATGTTGCGACGTGGTGTCATCGCATTGCGCCACTGGAAACGGACAATCCTGATTTGGCACCTTAGCGCAATGTGGCGCCATCGCGGTGCCCCACTAAACATGAATTTAAACCTTGGCACGACACGACGTTATTGCGGTGCTCCACTAGAAAAAGACGAGCATGATTTTGGCTATCACCGTGATCAAATTTTGGCTCTACTGGGCTACTGTTTTCACTAAAAGTGTCATAACTTCTCACCCGTGTATCGAATAAAGGCAAAATTAGTATCGTTGGAAGCTAATTCAATTTCCTATAATTTTGTGGGTCCTCAGCTGGAAAATTCTGAGTAGAATAAAAGATATACTCATTTGAAGTTGATTATAGCAACATTCTTCCAAAAAACTCAATCGGTAAGGAATATTTCGATCCGTCTAATAGCTGGGAGTTATTTGAGGCCTTAATATACATCAAACTCAATCATAAAACTACCAAAGAACTACAATTTACTTTGCATGATCTTGAAATATGGTTCTAAAATAGGTTTGGATTTTCGAGGTATTACATATTTAGCCTGTTTTTCTTTTGCACATGCATCACATACCTTGGAGCTACAAACTTTACACTTGGTAGGCCTTAACCAGATCCTTATTGGCTAATTTGTTAAGCAGTTTGTAGCTGACATGCTAAGGTCTTCTATGCCAAGTGTCAGTAACATCCTCTTGAACACTAAGATATGTCATGTTTTTAGACTCACGGGAGCTTAGATCGGCAAAATACATATTCTTGTTTCTCCAAGCTGTTAATACTTTCTTACTATCCCTAATTTTGATGAAAATGTATTTGTCTGATCTAAATCTGACTTTATTTCCCTTTTCACAGATCTGATTAACACTCAGCAAATTGAACTTAAGTCCATTAATAAAATAGACATCATCAATTGCCTTATTCAAATTGTTCCCGATCTTTTCAATACCAACAATGTATCCTTTGTTACCATTACCAAAGGAAATATTGCCTCCTTCATGGGCTTTAAGCAAGAGAAAGTTTTCAATTCTCCTTGTCATATTCCCTGAACAACTACTATCCATGATCCATTAGTGGCTGCTTCATCTAGATTTGCGCTGCAATGACAATTAGTGATCAGTTTTGGGAACTCATTTTAGCTTTAGCTCCTAGTGAGGTGTTAGAGAAAATATTAAGTTCTTTCTTGTGCATCCAGGTAGATTTACATTTTTCCCCTTTTCAGAAAAGGCTTCTTCATCTCTTTTAGAGTAGCAGCTCTTGTAGGACATGATTCCTTTGTGTTCTATTTTTTTCACAGTGAAAACACAACAAATTATCCTTGACAGGGTCATACTTTCTAAAGGAATTGTAGGTAGGGTACACACTATGGAATCCAATCCCTATTTTCCCATTTGACCTTTGATTGATAAGACTTGACAGGGAATTAGAAGAAGTGGCCCACTTCATAACTTTATCAAGCTTAGGGGTGTGCAAAAACCGAACCGATCGATAAACCGAACCGATAAAAATGTTATTGGTTTATTGTTATTGGGTTATTGGATTAACATTTTTTTAATGGTTTTCTAAAAAAAATTATTGAGTTATTAGTTTGATTCGGTTTTTTCTTATTGGGTTATTGGGTAAACCGATAACCCAATAAGAATATATATATATACATATATATATATATATATATATATATGACTTATTATATATTTCTCTTAATTTCTCTTAATTTCTACAAATTAACAAATCTATTATTTAATTATACAAACTCTTAATTTCTCCTAACAACATTTAGTTCAAACTTGAAGATTCTTGTAAATTAAAACACATCATGTAGGATTTTTGGTTGTAACTAAGATTCAGTTTTTTTCATGTTAGTTACTACTATTTCTATTTTATGAGTATTTTCTTATCGGTTAAACCAAAAACCGAACCGTTAAGGACTAAAAACCGATAAAAAATATTTTATTGATTTGGTTAATGGTTTAGTATATTTAAAAAATAAAAATCGATAAATCGAACCGAACCGACCGATGTACACCCCTAATCAAGCTCAGTCTTAACAATAGTCAGGTCCCTCTCTAG
Organism: Capsicum annuum; assembly: GCF_002878395.1. Lineage (NCBI taxonomy): Eukaryota > Viridiplantae > Streptophyta > Magnoliopsida > Solanales > Solanaceae > Capsicum > Capsicum annuum. Next base: position 26,338,158 of record NC_061122.1, read on the forward strand.
TTCAACACTCCTTTCCAGTTTGGTAATCATTTTATCATTAGCCTCACTCAATTTTTCTTCTAGATCAAGTTGAATTTTTGACTTTTCACTTTTCCCTTTTGACTTGACTCTAGAAACTTCATTCAGTTTTTCACTAAGGAACTCATTTTCAACAGACAATGATTGACTAGTGGCTTGAAGTTCAGTTACTAATACATTCAACTTAACAACTTCTTCTTCACATTTTCAAGATTCATCTTAAAAAACTCCTTAACTTTAGTAAGATCATTTATAGTATCAATCAATACAACAACAAGGTATTTTAACTCAGCAAAAGAATAGTTTTTGAGGTTTTCTTTGATGTCTAGAAGTGTTACCTTACCATCTTCATCTGAGTTTGCCATCGAGGCAAACAGAGAGCCATACACTTGTGCATCATCCTCTATCACCACTATGGAGACATCTTCATGATGTTCAGATTCATCAGGATTTAAATGAAAGTCACTAAGGGCAGCTATGACTTACATAGCCACTCTATCAGCTTCAGCCTTTCTGCTATACCTTTCTTGAACATGTTTCTTGCCTTCTTCCTTTTTACTATCCTGCTTGGCATATTCTTTGCATTCTATTCTATACATGGGACAGTCCTTGTTGTAGTGTCCAGGCTTTCCACACTTATGACATGTATCATTTGTTTTTCTATCTGTGATGTATCTGCTGGATTCCTCTTTCCTAGGAAAGGCTTCAAATTTCTTCAAGTCCTTGCCAACTCGCTTAGCAATGTAAGCAATCTCTTCATCCTCAGCGCTTAGAGTTTCTTTGGTAACCTTCAAAACCAAATTCTTCTAAACCTTGGGCTCATCTTTTATCTTTTCAAGTTTCTTCAATATCTCATATGTTTTAAGATTGACAATAAGCTCATCTGTGGTCATCTTATTCATATCCTGGGCCTTAGAAATTGTATTAACTTTGCTCTCCTATCTCTTGGGCAATATGCCTAAGAATTTTCTCACCTGCTTGTGGGTTGGGATAAATTCACCCAGACAGTACAGCTTATTGGTTATTACAGTTAATCTTATGTGCATCTCCTGAATGGATTCATCTTACTTCATGGTGAAAGTCTCATAAGTGGTCCATTCATGGGCCTTCTGAAGATAATCTCAGATCTTCTTAGAAGTCTGACAGACAGAGATCCTGTTGTACTCATCAGGACCAATACCACATATAAGAATCTTCTTGGCTTTATAATTTTTCTCTATCTTCTTCTTGTCAGCATTATCAAACTCCTTCTTTATTTTGGGAATCTGAGAGGTCACATTACCAACTTTTACCGCCCTTGTAAGAACAAAAAGGTCATCCTCTATGACATTTAATAGCTCACAATCCTTAATCATGATAAAGTCAAGCATTCTTATATTCCACCACCCATAGTATTCACCATTGAATCTTGGCGATCTGGTGGCTGACTTGCCTTCTTCTAGATTTGGACGAGCTGTAATTTCTCAGGGTCCTTCCAAGTTGTTAGCATTTATAGGAAGACCTGCTATAATACCAAATGAAGAGTTGAGATGGGTTGCTCCTCAACTCAGGAACCTATACCCAGGCAGACACACAAAACAAAACTAGGAGATGTATGATCTACAAAGTGCAAGAATAAAGTAAATAGTGGACACAAGGTTTTTACGTGGAAACTCATTACTCAAGAGAGAAAACCACGACCTGCCTCCAGGATTTCTAAGTTCTACTATACTCAAGAAAACTTGTTGAATACAGACTCTAAGGATTAACCTCCAAATCCTTTATTTTCTAGCAACAACTTTATTACAAGAAAACTCAAGCAGTACCTCTACTGTTTCAACCTCGAGCTAACTCTAATTGAACTTCACAAGCTAACTCTAGATTGAACAAACACCTAACTCTAGATGATTATAATTTAAAGGAGTTACACTACCTACTTACAGTAATCATAAGCACGCATAGGCAAAAGTTTAAGAATAATACACAAAGACTCAACTATAACAAGGAAGTAAAAATGCAACTCGATGAGCAATTAGTTTTCTATTGCAGTGTGTAGTTTTTGCCTTCAGCTTCAAAGTATATTTAGCTGAATGGAAGGATTGGTTTTCTTGTTAAGGAAGATGAGCAATATATAGCATGACACAAGAAAACCTAGGAGAGATTCCATTGGTTGAGGCAAAAAGGTGGCGGCAGTTTTTTCCACCAACTTTTGTACTTATGTCAACAGTGACTGTTGATCATGATAGTGATAGGTGAGACCAAACTCTTTCCTATCCATAGTAGTTTTTTCATCATAAAAACTCCAAGAAATAGGTCCCAACACATAAATTACATATAGCTTGTCAATCATCAAAACTAAGAACTTAACAGAAGTAATTACTCCACCGGAAATAGAGTCATATTTTTTAGGAAGTAATTTACTCCCCAATGTGCAACTTCTTAGTATGGATTCAGATCTATTCGAGCTCCAATACAGGTATCGACGCCTGTTGGGAAGCTTTGAATTTATTCAGTCTCCAATGCAAATATTGACACCTGTTGGGAAGCTAAAAAAAAGAGTCATCTTTGTTATGGAGTAATTTATCCCCAAGTGTGGGACTTCTCAATATGAATTCGAATTTATTTGGGCTCCAATGCAAGTACTGACACTGATTGGGATGTTAAAGAGAAGTATTCTTAACAGACATATTTCGATTCAAATTTCAAAAGAAAAAGTTGCACATGTTATTAAATGTTCATTATGTAAATAAGTTAGCCATTTAAAATTGTCACCTCCTTTAAATGTATGAGTTAGCCCAATAATTCGTAGAACCACATGTCCATTCCAATTAAGAATAGTATTTATAGTAAAAAAAGATACCATATTTTATTTGGTTGATTTGTCTGAGTAATGGTAAGGCGTGCAAAAATTGATTTAATCAACAAATCAAAACAAAAAAATGTTGTAGGTTTATTTGTATCCAAATATAGGGTTAATTGCTTTTAAGCAATTTTATAAATTTTATTATTGAGTTATTAATTCGATTTTAAGGTTTTAGTTAATGGTTATATTAATGACTCAATAAAAATTCTTATTTTATTCCTAGTTATATGTAGTTTTAGACTATAAATACAAACCTTATTTTCTTTACATTTTAGGAGTCGTTTGGTAGAGTGTATAAGAATAATTCAGAATATAATGTATTAGTAATGTTTACATTAGTAATGCTTGCATTAGTTATGCTGATATTGTTTCTTATACATTGTTTGGTATAATACATCTTACATAATTTCTATAAAAGAAATGTTTGTTTGCAAAAATATCCTTCTTTGACTTTGTACACTTTATTTGCAATAAAGTTCTTTTGTCATCTCAAGCATAATTAGTATTGTTGAACTAGTATATAGAGGTTTAGGATTACTTGCAAGACCTTCATCGTTGCACATGAAATGTTACATCGATGAATTAACATAGTCGAAATAAAAATAAAATACAAGATGTAGAATCAATAAATAGACTCAAGAATTTATTTTTTTTAATCTTTTTAAAGACCCTCGAAGCAAAGCAAAAATTTGTTGTAGTTATTTAAATCAACTATTCACTGTTGTAAATTAAAATGATGGGAAAAAAATGTGAAATGTTTTGAGTATACAACGGTGTCAAATTCGTATTTAATCAACTGTGTATGGAGTATTTAACCTTATAGATATCCCTTAGCCTGGCGTAAGATTTGAAGAGACAAGGGAAGAAAAATTTGGTAGGACAAAAAGAAAAGGAGTGGAGTTGGAAAAACAAGTTAATGGCTTCTTGGTCTACTGCAAATTAAAGTTGTGGGAAAGAAATTGAGAAATATTTTGAGAGGAAAATTGAGGGGTATTAAGGTCATTTAATAAGTTAATGCATGTGTTTAAAGTTTTTGAATTACTAATACATAGAACTAATGCATGCATTACTTTTTAGTTATACATAGGCAAAAAATATACCAAACAAGATACTAGCAGCACACATTAACTAATGCATGCATTATTTTTTTCAATACACTCTACCAAACAACCCCTTATAGTTGTTGTCTTGTTGCTACTCTTTTATTTATGAAGTTGTTGGTAAGGTCAACCCATCAGCATGAATTGTGAATTGATCTTATTTTTCTTTTTTTAGAAACGGTTTTCATGCAACTTAACTTTTAAAAAAAAATATTTTAGCAATATTTTATTTGAATTTGTTACTGCTAGTAAAACATATGCATTTGGATAATTAACAAAATACCTAAGCATAAGAGTTTTATTTACAAAAGTTTTCTTAGCTTTAAATTATGAGTAATTTTCATAAATCCCCAACAGTTTAGTACGCAATTTCATGAAATTTTGACTGTTTTCATAGTTACGTAAAATCTCAAATTTCTATTTATTATCGCAATACATAGCTAAGACTTTTGATACAACACCATCGATACATAAGTATCGATTCATAACTCTTAAGTATTAATATCACAGAGATACATTCAGATACATAAGTCTTATGTATCAGTAGCACTAAAAACATTTTGATACATGATACTTGTAAATTTTCAATCCAATACATCTTTCTTATCTATCTGTAACACAATATTCAGTAATATACATTGCTTTTGTGCATTTGGTGGTGGATCGCGTGATATATCTTCTTTTTCTTTTTTACCAGATACATTATTCTTATGTATCTTCAATCTCTCTTAACAGATACATCATTTTTATGTATCTTCACTAACATCATCATCTTCAACCTCCATTGATGAATCTCTGAACTCCAGAATTCCTCATGGATTCGAAGTTGCCCTTTAGATTTCAAAATTTCACCAAGTATTGTATGTATACTAGCAGATGTTGATGGACAAGTACCTAAGGCTTGCATTTGGGTCTTTATTGTATCTGCAGAAAACATTGTCATATGCATCATTTTCGTAATTAAACTGACCACCTTACACCGTCCCAGCAATCCTCAAACAAGTAAAGTCATTTCTTTGTCAAGTATACGATGAAATAAGCTCTCGAACACAATTGTTCGAATATGTCCGTACAAATGACAAAACAAATAAGCCTGACAAATAAAAAAAGAATAATAACTAAAAATAGGAAACAAAAGTTTACCTCAATCAAAAATCCATCCTCACTTACACAAACAACTAGAAAAAGAACCATGACTAAAGACTAAAAAATCATATAACAAGCAATAAATAGAAGAAACTTAGTTATGACACTAGTGATTGTGGCACTGATAAAAGTTTTTGTTCTTGAAATTTGGGGGAAGCAATAGAAGTCATGGAAGAGAAATTGAAAAAACTTAGGTAGTCCTTCGAGACTTCATAGCGAGAATTCAAGACCAGTTGTTATTAAAGAAACAACAACAATTCATCGAAGCTGGAGTTCCTCGTCAAAGCTACGACATGAACGGAAGAAGAATTGTGTTTTTAAGGAGTTGACGGAAGAAAACTTGAAAGAAACTGAAGAACAATGTTCTAGTTCAAAATTGAAAAATCATTTGATAATGTCCTTGATTTTAGGCGTTATTTGAGTAGCATTAGGCGTTAAAATAGGAAGGTGGGTTATGTATCTCATACTTAGAGAGAAACTGTGTGAAGCAATTCTTAGAATTAGTTTTGGGAGTTGAAATTTTTAGTAATATTAGTAATTTAAGGTGTAGTTTTAAGTATTTTTCCTTCAATTAAATTAAAAAATATATTGGGGTCGCGTGTCTCTTAGGATACACTAGTTAGTGTGTATCTGAGATTGTGTATCTGGGACTGTATATCCAACCTTAATTCCATGTATCTAATATCATTTTCATGTATATATAATCAAATAACTAAAAATACTTGGATGTATATATATTGCATCTATGTATCTGTGCATAGACACAGATCCTAAAATTATAAAATACACAGAGTTTTCATATCTTGTTATGAAATAAAGACAAAATATCAATATCAAACATAAAGAAAGGATACAACTTTAGAGAATTTTAGTAATACGTTTGTTTACTACTTTGATATATCAATAAAAATGTACAAAAAGGTGGATATTTATAGACCACCAAATTTACTCCCTAAGGTTGTCAAGCTTGACATCAACTTGGCAACTTGGCCAACAAGCTGACAACTTGACCAACTTTCTTAGGTATTCAAATCCAAATTGAACAAGTAATTTCAAGTTGGCAATTTGGCCAACTACCTTAGATATTCAAGTGCAAATTGAACAGTAACTTTTGGTGTTCAAATTCAATTTGACTATTAGCTATTATCTCTAATTAATGACATTTCACACATACATATGTCACATGACATCCATATTATATAATCCCCCTTAATGTCCATTAAATAAATAATGTGTTTCGTTAAAACCTTACTAGGAAAACTCAATGAGAAAAATCTCACTGAAGGAAAAAGAGTACACACATCTTGTAATACGCCTTAAGTGTTGCCTCATTAAAAACCTTACCAGAAAAATCCAATTGGGACAAAACCTTGATTAAGGAAAAAAGAGTACAATACATATTTTACTCCCCCTGATGGAAACTTCAATTTAATGACTTGAATTTCTGCATTTCAATCTTATGCACCATCTTCTCAAAAGTTATAGTTGATAGAGACTTGGTGAATAAATCAACAATGTTGTCACTTGAACGAATCTATTGCACATTGATATCACCATTCTTTTGGAGCTCATGTATGTAGAAAAGTTTTGGCGAAATGTCTTCGTTCCATCTTCTTTTATGAATCCTCCATTTAATTGCTCTATGCATGCTGCATTATCTTCATATAAAATTGTAGGCACTTTATCACATCCCAGATCATATTTTTCTCGATTGAGATTATCATGAATCTCAATCACACACATTTTTGACTTGCTTCATGAATACCAATTATCTCAGTATGATTTGAAGAAGTGACAATTGTTATATACTTCACCGGACGCCATGATGTAGTTATATCTCCATATATAAGTAAATAGCCTAGCTGAGATTAAATTTCATGTGGATCAGATAAATATCTTTTCAATGTATGTTCATTGATGACAAATATTTCATTTGTCAAACACTACACATTCAGTAATATGTATTATTAGTTGACTCCTTAAAAACCTTGTCACGAAAATCCTGTGGGATAAATTCTCGGCTAAGAAAAAAAGAGTGCAGAGGGTATTATACTCGCATTGATTAAAACATTACTTTACTCTTATAAATGATGCTCCGCAATTCATAAGTGCACCAACTGCACTAAAATATGATACTTACTAATCATTTTCATGAGATCAAAATTGATCTATTTTTAAGTTAAGCGATCTTTATAATCATTGGGGTATTCAATGAAATCATTTTATAACATTTTAAATCCTTTAACGATTTTCATATAACCTTTGTCATTTAGCTAAACATGACAATAATTTATTATACATATTCAAAATTTTCAATATTGTTAGACTAAAATAAACCTCATTTCATCCACCAGAGGAGAACAATTCTCCTACAATAATGTCAGGAACTTTGTGAAACCTTTATGCCCCAAGGTACGTGTCATATGTTATATCTTACGAATTTTAAATTTCGCATAGTAAATCATCTTTACCTCAGCAACATTATACCTCTGGTCTTTGGATCATGAGTTTTAATTATTCACTTTTCAAGTGAAACAAATTACTTGGATTACGTATTTTTATTTGATCAATAATTTATCTATTGATATCTTTTTTTACAGATTTGTATTCAAGATCCTTGATATTATTTATAATATTGAGCGCTATATTATATCAAATATATCATCGATTATTGTTTGATATTTGTTCCTGTAAGACATAACTTATGAAGATCTCTTCATATTCATTCCTATTTAGGTATTTAAACCTTTGTCAAGGTTTTATGAAGTGTTATATCAGTGCTCTTTCAAAGCACTTGCCTTATTATCATGACCATCTTGATCATCTGCTTCTTTCCTTCTACAAAAAATTTTACCTTTAAAACTGATTGGTCATTCAAGCTTCATGCGTGCCATAGACTCTATTTTTTTATGAATTTTTCATTGAAGTAGCATTTACAGTTCAATATCATATAGAGTCAGCAAACATATCCAATAATTAGTTTGCAACATTTTGCAAATGAATTATCTCTTAAACTTCAAGTTCACGTATATATTTTTTATGAGGATCTAGATAATTTAAATTCGTACATAATTTTCAACTGTTAATCAACTCTCCCTTTAATGTTAGAAAATCTAACATTTACCCTCAATCTTAACTTGGGATTCATATTTGTGCATTGTGATGGAGCAATTGCATCATATGCCGTACATTTAAATTTTTAGATAAAAATTATTTGATTCTTGACCTTGAATCAATAGTGATAGGGGAGCCTTGTTGGCTTGATGCATATGAATGTTGCTATATTTTAAATGACTCATCTCATACTAAATTTCTTTTAGAAAATTTATTCTCGTAATCAATGATTTAGCTAGAATTGGGGGCATACAATTTCTGCTAAACCAACCAGCATATCAACATAATTTATAGTTTGAAACTGTGCTCTAAATTTAACAATTCGAGCAAATAATTTTGCAAAAATTAAATTGCAAGTTAATAGAAAAGCACATGTAACTATTTCATGGATGCATCTATTAAACTATATAATAATAATTGATCCACATAACAGGTGAACGGACCCATATTTACCTTTTTATATATTCTAAAACTTTGGAAAATACAATCCCAATCTTAGCGGGTACAATGATCAATTCATTGTGAGAACAAGCAGCACAAGAGAATTCATGAAAATTTTTTATTTCTTCAAAATATGACCACATGAATTTTCAATTATTTTTGCATCATATTTGAACCGGGATGGTCAGCCGTCATGCCAACTGATATTTATTTTAATAAACTTTTAATATATTAGTGCCTATAATTTGTCATCATGCTCATATTTGTGAATTACAAATAGGAAGAAAAGGGTAGGTAGCCTTTTACATAAATATTCATAACCTATCTTGATTGTAGTAATATGCAGATATAACATCTTTTCATTATTTATAGCCTTAATATAATTTATTTTTGGCCAATGTCTTTGAAAGTTAATAAGTTTCTTTTGAGACTTACTACAATCCTAATATTTTGTATAATTTTCATTCCTCCGGATAGTAACACTTGAACTCTTTTGGAGCTCTCAATTAATTTTATGTACTACCACATATTTCACACACCATTCATATGGCGAACATCTCCTTCAAGGAGAAAATGATATAAGTGCGGTCATAATCTTAAACACTATACAGGCAATACTTGTTTCTTGCTTTTACCCTTTGATAATCTATGATAAACATATTAAAATATTAATGGTAGACTACAAGTACGCGATCAATAACCGTTTATGGCAAAATAATTTATTTTTAAAATCTACCGTAAGGGTGAGATATGATATTTATCCAATTATGCATGAACATATCCGTGTTTATAATTAATATCACATCTTGATATATTCATTTCAAAAATGGTCGAGCATCAATGATACTTATCACAAGTCTCATTCTCTTCGAGGAGTGAAATATAATCATATGTACATGCCTCATAAACTTTCATTAGAAGCTCGTTCTCACGTCATGAAATTTATTATATTTACATGACAGACCTTGACATCACTTTGAAAGTTCAAGTACACCATCAGTTTATATTTCTTTATTTTGATGGAGGATATAAAACTTATACCAAATTAGATCGCATGACAAGCACGCGCAATAACCTTTCATTTCATGCCCATTAGTGGCAAAAATTACCATTACCATTTGAAGGATCATTTGAGAACCCATAATATTCTTCGAAGAATCTTTTAATACTTATATATATATATATATATATATATTACTCTTGGGATGGTAAAATCATTCATGCCAACTTATAAACTTATTTGTACTAGTAAACTCTAGTTTACCATGACATACGAATTTTACTTGGTAAAATTTACTAGAACATGAATAATTTTTCAAGTTTATTCTTTTGGAGCATATTTCATAATATTTTTTCTCAACTATTCTACCTCTTATGGAGGTGTTACTAGTATCACATTCACCTCAGGGAATGAATTTGTAATTTTAACAATCAAAACTTCATTCCCCGGAAATGAAATATATCGTGCCTTAAGCCTATGAAATTATGATAGCTTTGAATTTCTTTCAAGATATTGCTCCTTCATGAGCAAATCGAGGCATAAATATAATGTAACGAAAGGTTTTGTCCTTGCCCACTTAAATTCATATTCATAAATTCAATCACATGTCTTCTTTCAGACATATTATGCACTGCTACCACATTCACTTCAAGGAATGGAGCATATTCAACTGGAAATATTTCATAATTTTCTCTAAAATTTTGGCTTAGTCATCATTATATCATAATATTCTGCATTGAGATTCGAACTCAACATCTAATCCATATAAAGGCGTCTTAGGCCAAAAATCAATGGAACTTAAACCCAACATCTTATCATCATGGTGTATCGGGACTCTAACCCGATGTCTTACCCTCTTAATGGCATGAGACTTAACTCCATCGTCACACCCTCAGTCAATAACATATTAGGCCAAAGTATAATAAACTCAAATTTGAGTCTATAACAATATCACCACTGTGTGATTATCAATATTCTTTTTCAAACTTAATTAAAAAAACATGAGTCAATAATATACTTATCTCATCATAAATAGGAGAAAAGTAAAATCCAAGTTGTGATGATCGCATAGTTTTACGGTAGAGTCTCGTGCTGATAACGTGTTATGAAATAAAGATAAAATATCAATATCAAACATAAAGAAAGGATACAACTTTAGAGAATTTTAGTAATACTTTTGTTTACTACTTTGATATATCAATAAAAATGTATAAAAGGGTGGCTATTTATAGACCACCAAACTTACTCCCTGAGGTTGTCGAGCTTGACATCAAGTTGACAACTTGACAACTTTATTAGGTATTCAAATCAAAATTGAACAAGTAACTTCAAGTTGACAATTTGGCAACTATCTTAAGTATTCAAATCCAAATTGAACAAGTAATTCTCGGTGTTCAAATTTAATTTGACTGCTAAGTATTATCTCTAATTAATGATATTTCACACATACATATGTCACATGACATGCATATTATATAATATATCTCACAAATACACAAAATCACAAAGATACACGCCAGAGTTTTTAAATTTAGCTCAAGCTCCAACACTCAAGTTTACTGGAGTTTCAAATCTGCTATAGATGAAGAGATGAACAACCAATTCCGACGCCATCTCCACCTCCACCACCTTCTTCCTTCGTCGTCGCAACCAGTCAACTCCCTTCTACCACTACAACAACATCAGTATCATCATCACCAGTAACCCTAAACCCCATAATCATCATTATTGCTAAATCCACTACCTCCACCACTGTCACTATCATCACTTCCACCGTCGTCGTTGTCGCCAGAGCACCTCAATAGCAAAACTCATTAGTAGTCGTCCATTTGGTGGTGTTATGTCGATGGTTCTCGTCAAATTCGAACATAAAGGGACAAAAATAATTCACCGGAGTTGTATCATGATAATGGACCGGTAGTTTAGATTCACCAAAAATATAGGGAAATGAGGGTTGAGGGCTGGTGTATTCTCTATATACACACGATTTTTACTTGTGTATCTCTAAATTCACCCGACTTTTGCTTGTGTATTTGAATATTTATTTTGGTGTGTCTTGTAATTAGAGACCAAACTTGGGTATGTTTTGTAATTAGGAGTCACACCTCCTATATTTCTATTGTTTGTCCTATATATTTTTATGCATGAAGGTGGAATATTTATGAACAAACAAAAACAAGAAAAATAAATTTAAAAAGGACCATTCTCATATCGATTAAATCGAAATCAAAATCGAACGATTAAGGACCAAAAGTTGATTAATTAAAAATTGATAACAAATATCTTATTGATCTGATCATCGATTTAGAGTGTTCAAAAATTGAAAAATGATAAAATGAACTAGTATGATACAAAATCATATTGAATTAACCGATAAAAATCTCTACATAATGGGCACTTGAAAACACACAAAATTTTTATAGTTTAAATCAAAAGTATCTAATAGAAGCACTTAATCATATGTTCGGGTTCTCATTTAGAACAAGCCATAATTCTAATATCTAAAGGAAAGTTGCTGACAATTTTAAGATGTTATGAAAGAATTTAACATTTTAAATAAGAACCCACTCTTATTTTGCATTGGCTAGACTTTAAACTATTTTTCTATACATTAGAAATGATGGTTTTGACATGTTAGTTTATGGGTATTAAAACAAAATTTTAGGATACTAAGGTCTATAAAATATTTTGCAAGATTAGTTTGCTTAGGAAAATTGTATTTTGAGTTTTAATGTTTGGACCTTGTCAATAACTATAAGAAAAATCCATCCATTTTGAATTAATTACAACTCATGCCATTCCAATAAATTATCACTTTGCCATTGATGCTGCTCCTATTGAATATGATGGGGCTCATAGATGATTATCTATTCTCATTTCTTCCATATAAAACGTGAAAGGTAAGTGGTTTTGACATGTGTGCTTCTGCATGCTCCGTAATTTTACTATATTATTCTTAATTAACTATTATAAATTATTTATATATTAAAAAATTAACAATATTTAATTAAAATAAAATAAATATTTATGACATATCTGCTTCAACCGTGATCATACTATATCATCCCTAATTAATGATTATCAGTCCTAATTAATTATTGAATCACATATAATTAATAATTATAAAATATATATATTATTTTATTTATTATTATTATTATTTTCTGTATCTATTATATAGAAAAAGTGGTTTCGACCACCTCTTATGCAATTACCAAAAAAGTCCTCTACTCCCACTTAATTATATACCATATCCCAATATATAATAATTCCATTGTTTTATCATAATGGTTTAAATATTTAATATATTCTATTAATTTATATTAATTAACTATAACTAAATATTGAAAGTAAATTTTATTTATTTATTTAATTGGCTATCATGTTCAAACTAATTTGTTACCACAAATCACAATAATTAATAACTTAAATATCTAAAAGACAAATAGAAATTTTATTGACTCTCATTATTTTAGCAATGCCACATAAATTGAGATAAAAGAAAAAGTACTGTAAATCATAATAATTAACAACTTAAAATATTTAAAAGATATATAAAATTTTAGTTGACTCTCAAAATTGTATCGAAGCCACATAAATTGGGACACAAGGAGTAAATATATTATTTGATAATTACATAAAAAAAATTATAAATCACAATAATTAACAAGTTAAAATACTTTTTTTAAAATAGATAAAAGTTCTATTCAACTCTCAAAATTTTATCGGTGCAGCATAAATCATGACAAAATAAAAAATTATCTTAATTAATTGCAACTAAATATTTAAAGTAAATCAATTTTATTATTTTAATTGACTTTTATTCATAAAACTAAAAATATAAATATTTGTATTAAAAAAAAAAGTAGAGTTGGAGAAACTTCATATTCATAAATTAAAAAACGAAAGATATTTTTTTAAGATATTTTTACTTTTGATTTTTTATATCTATAATTTGTAATCTATACCAATATCTATAGCTATATCTATATCTATATCTATATCTATATCTATATCTATAATCTATAATATATTAAAGGGAAAAGGACATGGGATGGCCATTTTAAAAAAAAATGAGCCCACATTTGAAAAGGTGGACATGCTGTAACCAATCGGCTAAATTAATTTCCCTTTTTAGCTATATGACCCAATTGGGCACATACAGTCTCTATACTCAATTGATACACTTTTATACCACATTGATACACTTTTTTAGGTGGTTTCGACCACCTCTTATGCAATTATCAAAAAATTCCTCTACTCCCACTTAATTACATACTATATCCCAATATATAATAATTTTATTTTTTCATCATAATGGTTTAAATATTTAATATATTCTATTAATTTATATTAATTAACTATAAATAAATATTGAAAGTAAAATTTATTTATTTATTTAATTGGCTATCATGTTTAAAACTAATTTGTTACCACAAATCACAATAATTAATAACTTAAAAGGTGGTTTCGACTACCTCTTATGCAATTACCAAAAAATCCCTCTACTCCCACTTCATTACATACCATACCCCAATATATAATAATTACATTGTTTCATCATAATGGTTTAAATATTTAATATATTCTCTTAATTTATATTAATTAACTATAAATAAATATTGAAAGTAAAAAAAAATTATTCATTTAATTGGCTATCATGTTCAAAACTAATTTGTTACCACAAATCACAATAATTAATAACTTAAAATATTTAAAAGACATAGAGTGATTTTATTGACTCTCATTATTTTAGTAATGCCAAATAAATTGAGATAAAATAAAAAGTACTGCAAATCATAATAATTAAAAACTTAAAATATTTAAAAGATATATAAAAATTGTAGTTGACTCTCAAAATTATATCGAAGCCATATAAATTGGGACACGAGGAGTAAATATATTATCTGATAATTACGTAAAATTATTATAAATCACAATAATTAACAAGTTAAAATATTTTTTTTAAAATAGATAAAAGTTCTATTCAACTCTCAAAATTTTATCGGTGCGGCATAAATCATGAAAAATAAAAAATTATCTTAATTAATTGCAACTAAATATTTAAAGTAAATCAATTTTATTATTTTAATTGACTTTTATATAGAAAATTAATCTTTTTATTTATTTATTTATTTTAGTAAATTTAAATTTTAAAATTATTTTTTTGTTATATAGAAATAATAATATTTAAACTTAACTTTAAATTTTTAAAGTACAAAATTAATAAATTTAATTTAATAAAATAAATTTCTAATGAATATTTTCTTAGAATTTGTGTTGGGTCAATATGTATCAAGTTAAAAAGAAATAAAGAAAAATATATAGTAAAATTATATTATTGTGAAAGATAAATATAATGCACTATCCAATAATGTTTAATAATATCATATTTTGCATATGCAAATATAGAATCACGTATTTAATTAATCTACTATTTTCGTAAATTATCAATGATTACTATTGGATATGATAAAATTATATTAATTTTTATAGTAATAACATAATCAATCGCTCTTAATTAATTATTATGAGTCAGCTAGGTATTAAGAAAATAAACAATATTTAATGAAAAATAATATAGACAGAAAATGGGAAATTAACTCTTAATATTTTAAATTAAATTTTTATTTTTCGAACGATGATTTTACTATATCACTCCTTATTATAAGTCATTTATGTATTAGAAAAATAAGAATAACAAGATGATATGTCAACATAAAATATTTGATTGACTATCAAAATTATATTAGTGCCACATAAATTGGGACGGGACAGAAGAAGATATAAAGCAACATATATTATTTGAAAATGAAATAAAAAGTACTGTAAATAACAATAATTCACAAAAAAAAATAAAAATTGACTGATTTCTGCTTCAACTGCTTTAATTGTGATTTTAATGTACAGTGATGTTTAAAGAGGGTAAAATGACATAATGAGATTTAAAGAGGATAAAAATGTATGTAGTAAAGTGTGAGAAGAATAAAACATAAGTAAATTTTATTACTATATTTTAAAGAAATTAAAGAAAAGAAGTATAAAGATTATTTGCAAAAGATTTTTACAAACTAATTTAAATATAAATAAAGTAAATTTAGGTACAAAAAATGTGTATCTATCACAAATTTGCAACCAAACACTTCGCACTTTCTTAACATTAGCAAATTTTCTATCAAATAGGTGTAGCCATCTTTCTCAACTTTTTATAGCTCCTCAATATTAATTAACATTTCTCTATTTTAAAAATAAAATAAAGAAGAGAAAATCTCAACTCTTTCTTCTCTATTAAAAAACAACACTTTTTTTCTGTGTTAAAAATAATAATTAAACAAAACAATAGCGAATCTAAGGTGTGTATTCTCTTTATCGGGTAAGTT
Source organism: Capsicum annuum (assembly GCF_002878395.1). NCBI lineage: Eukaryota > Viridiplantae > Streptophyta > Magnoliopsida > Solanales > Solanaceae > Capsicum > Capsicum annuum. Next base: position 26,354,199 of record NC_061122.1, read on the forward strand.
TACATGATTCTTAATCTTTGCGATATTGAAAATCAATAATCTGCTGGATATTTGATTTAAGTTATTTCATCAGATTTACGCCTCTTCTTTCTTTATATTTTTTATCGCAAAGTTCAACAAGAAGGTTAAAAAATGGTTTCAATTGTGACCCCCTCAGCTCAATCATACTAATGAAAATATTCTACTACTCAAACTTTCTACTCCAATCCTAAAACTTAAAAATTGCAATCCGCATGTTCTACTGTTGGGCCCGTGCTGACACGGGCCTTGCACTTCTAGTTATTTTTAGAAAAAGCAGAATAAGTAGTTCTCTTACATATTTGAAAGTTTGTTCGTAAGAAGAAAATATTATTGATTCCACAAGCATTTAGGTATAATTTGGATAAATACTATGACACTAAACCTGAATCCCCACCCTTTAACCCTTGCACAGACACAACCCTAACTCGAGATAGTCGACCCCCAACTTGAACACAACCTGCTTCAAAACTTGATCCTCGAGTTAACCCTAGTTGAACCCTAACTTGAGACCCAACAATCGAGCCCAACTACTATCGGGGATTTGGCGCTTACTCGAGACCTAATCATAACCCTAATCATGAATCGATATCAGGGACCTAATTCCGAGCCAAGGCCCAAGGTCAGGGTAAGTCAAGCTTCGAGTCTCGAATCAGGAATCAGGTAGTTGGGTCTTGGGTTGGGAGCTAGGAGTCGGGTCTCGGGATCGAAAGTTGTGTCATGGGTTGGGTTCAGGATCAAAAGTCGGATTGCTGATCGAGTCTCAGGTTGAAAGTCTGGTCTCATGCCGATATTGGGCATGAGGTCAAGTTTCGAGTTTGGATCGAGTTCCGAGTCGGAATTGGGCTTCCGATCGGGGTCGAAAGTCGGGTCCCTCATCAAGGTCGAGGTCGAGATCTGTGTTATGTGCCGAGTCCCACGTCAGGGTCAAGTGGTGAGGTTGAAAGAGAGTTTTGAAAAGTAGTTACTTACTTCGTAGGAAATCATTTTCATTTAAATTGGAAAAAAAAGGTTCCATTTGAAAAACATTTAAGCTGCATGGACTTGTGCAATCAGTTTCACTATGACACAATCAGCAACCTGCTATTCTAGCTAATTGTCTGCACGTCCTTACTTGCATTTCTATATTATGTATTGGTCATAATCAGCAACCTGCTATTCTAGCTAATTGTCTGCACGTCCTTACTTGCATTTCTATATTATGTATTGGTCATTCCTAAAACGCCATTTGGTTGAAAAAGATCCTTCTCCTTATCCATCAGAACTTCTAAAGCATTAGTACAAAGGTAATTAAGTTGATACCAAAAGTAAACGAACGGCCACAGAAAACATTCAAGCACCACTGGATTAAATGAGACCACAAAAGATCACGTGGGAGGAAATCTATATCTAATACACAATAAGTTAGCATGCAAAGCGTGTGGCCTACTGAGCAATGATGTGAAATTTCTTTTTGTAGGTTTTGATCTTTATAGGCAAAGTTACACAATATACGAGTTTGATGGAGGTAACAAGTACTCAATGAACTAGTCGAAATAAGCGGGGGCCAACCATCATGTTACAAAAGAAGCATTAGTCAATGTTTATGACGTCTGTATCCAAAACTAAAAATGTGCCAGGAGCAAAATTCAAGCATAAGAATTTCACATGGATTAATTGAGATCATGTGCAAGGAGTAAGTATTAGCTTGCAGGTATTAAATGTCTCTCTTCAAATCAGTAACATTCTTCCTGTTTCTAGGGAAAAAATGATGGAACCAATACCAGTATCTCGACATATTTCACTCAACATAAGCCAAGAGAACTGAATTGCAAGCAGACCTATATAGTTACATAATGGAAACTAGCGGTAGCTACATGGTTAGGATGAAGCTGGTTTCCGCTAACAAAGATGTAAAGCTATCTCTATATGGGTATATGATATATTAAGGCCTCCTCATGTTCTTCCATGAACCTTTTGAAGTTTGTTTTTCACCATTAGTACGACACCTCACAACAAGCCATCACCACCACCCCTTTGAAGGAGTCGTTGAAGTTCATCGGCTAAGCCTTGTAGGAGAACAGGTTTCCTTATTAGACCATTCATTCCCACCTGTAGGCATCTCTCACATACTTGTTCCTCTGAACTAGCAGTCAGTGCTATGATCAATGGCCAACTACGGCTGCGGAACTTACGCACCCTCAACGCCACTTCAAATCCATCCATTTCTGGCATTTGAAGATCCAAGATGACAACTTGAAAGGTTGTTAGTGAAGGACCTAAAGCACTCAGGCATTGGAAACCGGTTGAAACAGCAGTTACTTGGCAACCTAGTTTTTCGAGCAGCTTTCTGGTTACCAGTCTATTTACATCATCATCATCAGCAACGAGTACATGAAGGCCTCTGAACATTGTGCTGGAAATTGGTTGCTCCAAAGGATTTCTGTATTCAAACATGCGTTTCCTAAAAGATGACTGCTTTTGAAATCTGAGAATGAGTGTCATCCCTTGCGCATGGCCCTGGGCGTTTGAGGACATCCATATATTTCCCTGCATCATCTGAAAAATTTATGAAAAAAGAAGGAAATACAGGTCAGAGTAAGCAATATGGTAAGCAGGCTTTACTTTATCACCTTCACAAGCAATTTACTACTCCAAATAGAAGATGTAAGGAAACTAAAGAACAAAATATTTTTCTTGTTTGGGTTATTTATTAATATCATAAGCAGCATTTATTGGGAAGCAGCAGTCTTGAAAAACGCTTTTCTTGAGCCAAGGGTCTATCGGATACAGTCTCTCTATCCCAAAAAGGTAAAAGGTACAGGTAAGAGTACACCTCACCCTCCCCAGACCCCACTTGTGGAATCTCACTGGGTATCTTGTTATAAACAGCATTTAAAAACTTTACAGAACGAGAAAACAAAAATCAAGAGAAATAATCAACTCTAGGGATGAAACCTCTTACTAAAGGAGAAAATGACGGGGCTGTATTCAAACTAGTTTCAGCCACAGTAGGGGGTAATTAATAAACAAAAGAACACTACAATGACATTCACAATAATTTCAATTGAATAACACGGATGTTATAATTTCAAAATCACATGATCTTTAGTCACACTGAGATAAAAATCATCTTGACAGTCGACTGATTCAGATTTGTTTACAAGTTCTTGACTTGACAGAGAGCATGAAGTCATACTGGAAGCTCTCCTTTATGTTACACACATCTTGTAAAGGTTTATCCAGTGAAAGAAAATACAACTTAAACCCAGACACTAACGTTCCAATATAAAGAATAAGGAGGTCAAAAAAGAATATGTAGCCATGCTGTCTGCAGAAGCCAAAGGAGGCATTGGAAGTTATATATCACATAATGATACAGAGGCACTGAAAGTATAGAACTTTAACACATGAGTAATGTATCATGTGAGTATCTTAAAGTAGCATAGCACCAGTTCACTGTCAGAAGCTACTATTTACTCATATTAAACCTAAACAGAGAAAAATTGAGCGCTCAGAAGCTTCTTTTTTTGATCAGGTAGATATTTTATTGAAGATACCAAGATGGTACAGGAAAAGAGACAGAAACACAGCAAAACAAAAGCAGCCTCCTATACACTTGTTTGTAGAATATCTACTAAATCCATATATTGGTCAAACTCTCTATTAAGCTGCCTTTACACAAGAGAGTGCTCAGAAGCTCAACCGACGAATTTTCTTACAACCTTCCTATTTAGCTGATTTAACATATACATACAACTTCAAGTTTGCAGTCTAACTCACCCATTAAAGTTCTAAAACAGGTACCATATGCTCAAGACATATGCTGGAGTTTATTGTAAGTTCCGGCAGTATTATCTTCAAGAGGAGAAATCCTGAACTTTCCAATTAAAAGAAGAAACCCTCAGCTTCTCCTGCTCAGTTTGGAGTTAGTTTAAGAGATATGAGGTCACCGCCACAAACCAGCAAAAACTAAACCCCACCCCTTGACCTCAAATAAATTGAAGCCAACATCTTTATCTGCATGCTTATGAATACATCTTGCATTATCATATATATCCAATCCCCCCCCCCCCCCCCAATCCCAATTCCGTATCCTCCTCCTCACACATACATCTGGTGCATGCAGATGTGACCACTACGTATCCAATGATTATTTGAATGAAGATGCTTGTGTATAATTTCACAGAGGAACAAAAGCTAAGCTAACCAACATCTTAACTGTTAAATGTGCATCTTTTGTATCCAAGGACAATGACCTAGTGGTGAGTGAAGTGGGTTGAGAACTTATGAGGTCACAAGTTCAAAGTACAATGAATGCAAAAAACCCTAGGTGATTTCTTTCCATCTGTCCAAACTCTGATGGACAGAATTACCCAGTATCTATGTTGATAGAAGGTAGCATGTATCCAGTCAATTAGTGGACACGAGGTGCGTGCAAGACGGCTTGAACACCACGGTTATTTAAAAAAAAATCAGTCCTATTCTTAAAAAGATGACTTACATGCTATATTTTTGGTAGTCAGTCTCTTCATGAGTTTCAGATCCCTCTGAGCTGATCTCTCCCTATTTCAATTTTATTCAGAAGTAAAATAAAGTTTTAAAAAAAATATCAAATAACCTCAGTTTCTCAAGTTATGAGAGTTCTAATTGCATATACTTTCTCCCTCTGAAATGCTTCCACTAGAACATAAGCACAAAGAGGTTGATGCTGCATTATGAACATATGGAAGATTTGGCAGTTAATAAGTACACTGGAGGAAATTGGACAGACATCATTCATGCATATTGCGTCCTAAAAAGCTCTTTACCTAAAGATTTACAGATGGTAGTTGTTAAAGAATGATAACCGAGGTGTCCGGGCCAGATTTGCGCGCATCTCGACTAATTCCACAGGATAGCTGCCAACTCCCACCAACCACAGGTAACTCTGTCCACCAAGGCTAGAACAGATGGGACGATTTCAAGTTCTTGGAGGGAGCGGGGGTGGGGTGCTACCCTTAGGGAGAAGTACAGATCCAGATCCTTCACATTCAGCTCAAATATTTTGACATCGTGCGGAATTTCAGGGAAACCTTGGGATGATATTTATACAATAGAATGCAACTCTGACCATTTTAGGTTATGCATTTTCAATTTTAAGAAGTTTCAAATTTTTTTGGTACACTTTCATGAATCGTCACATTTTAACAATCTAAAATCAGGTTCTGATGTGTATTCTCCGAGTCAGACTACTTCCACATGAACTCACTTTACTATTTTTCCTTACCACCTACAAATATAGCACACAACTCAGAATTACCCCTAAATCTCCAAGTAAAGTCATAGTCAATACCTACACGGAAATCTACATGCCGGCGTGTATGAATATCACACAAGCCATGAACATTACTTCTATACATGATCAAGATCTCTAATCATTTATAGATACGTGTTAGCCAGATAAACCAATTTGAATGACAACATAATGAAAAGAGCAATTGGGAAAACAACATCATGTATTCTATAACCAACCTGGACAAGCTTTTTGCACATGCTGAAACTCAACCCCTCCGTTACTTCCTTGCTGTTGTGTCTTCTTCCACCAAAGTGAATAGTGGAGATTGAGCTATCTGACTGAGATCCTTCAAGACTAACCTCAATTTCAAATTTGACAGTCACATATTCATCTGTGGTGCTTGGTCGTCTTGTTCCCCAAACTTTGTCATTCCCACCCTCAGCTCCAGTCTCTAGAACCACTCTGAATATAACAGAGCCCTTTCCAATGCTGACATTTAATAAATGTCCTATCATATGTAACAAAACCTGAAATGTTCTCTTTTCGTCGCCCATCACCTGATTAGGCAAAGAAGAGGGAACATCTGTAGAAAACCCAAATCCCTTATAGACGCACAAGCATTTAACAAGACAAGAAGCCTCCCTTACTAATAAATGCAACTGAAAGGGCCTTATTTCTACCGGAAACCTTCCATCATCTTTCGCAGATATCTCCATCGCATCATTTATCAGTGTTGAGAGAACCGTACTTGTTTTCACCATCGTGTCAACAATAATCTTCTGGTCTGCACTAGATTTCTCATCCTGAAATATGGAGAGCAAACCCAAAATTGAGTGCATAGGCCGCCTCATTCCATTGTTCATCACCTTCTGAAATGAAGTTCTTGCTTGGCTTGCCTTCATAGCATTCTCTTTAGCCTGTTGAAGCACACGATTTCTCATTTCTAGTTTCTCCCTCATCGTCTGAGACTCTTCAAGAACAGTGGCATGGGATAAAGCCACAGCCACCTGATCAGCAACTACTTCCACTATATCCATCTCACCAAAGCTCCAGACTCTATCATCAGCACTTGAAAGAACCAAAACTAAAATGGCATAACGAGTGTCAACCAACTCTGGAGTCCCACCTTTGAAGTCCGAAGCACGAAGCAATGGCATCCGAATTGCAGCAACAGAACATGGTTCACCAGATCCTCCACTGCTCGAAGCTGCAAGAACTGAATTTTCCCTCAGAATCCTTACCCCCTTGTTCTTTGTTATCTCCAATACATCTGGATCATTAATTGGGAGCGAACGATGACTTTCTGCAGCAGAACTGGGGCTTAATTCATGTGTTAAGTTCATCTGTGACCTACTTTCATTTGGCATCCAAACAGCACAGTTTTGTAACTTCAAGGTTTTCGAAAGTTCAACCAGAGTAGTGTATAATATTGTGTGCTTATCAAGGTACTTTCTAATTTCTTGTGTCAACATCCGGACGTGCATGCTAGCCTCTGTTTGCTTCTTCATCATCCCAACCTCTTGACCTAGCTCCAAAACATTCTGCGCCAAGAACAGTTCTCTAACCTTTATCTTTAGTAGCATAGGGAACAGAGTCAAAAGGGTGATTGCCGTCGCACAAGATACAAGGGCAGTAAGGATTTTGGCAACTGTTAGGGACAATATCAATTGGAAAGAAGGATGAGGATTGTATGTCCATGCATTGAGCAAATGTGTCATTCCACAAAGCACTATAAAGGCAATGAACTGGACCAGAACCCATTTGAAAGGAAGATCCGAGCGACTAATGAAGTAAAGCAACTCAAGAGGGATAGAAAAGTAAGCAACAGCAATAAAGAAGTCACTCACTTTCTGGCAATCTAAAATGGTATGTACACTCCAAAAACCATCTTCATCGCAGCAATTGAAGAATTCATTATCATTAGCTGCAACGGATACAATGACCAAAGAAATCAACAGTCCCAGAAACAACCACCTTGACATTGCCAACATCTTAATCCCTCCTTTCAGTCCATCCACTAAGCAAAACTTCAATATCTGGAAATATCAACTCAACTAAGATGGAGGCAGAACAACCTGTCGACTAATTAGCCAAGTTCCAAGAATGAGATCTCATTGGCACTAAGCTGCCTCTAGTACTATATATTCTCAGATAACATAAGCCCCCAATAAAATAATAATAAAAATGATCTAGCACATGTCTGGATCTAACATATATACATGCCTCAAGATTCTAGAATACCCTCTTGACCCAAGTCCCCAAATTTCCAATTAAACTAAATTCATCAACCTTATTCTTCTCCCAGTAAGGGCTTCCCTAGATTTTCTTCTGTACACTCAGCAAAATGAAACCAAAACCAAAACCAAACAATAGAAAAACTAGTAAGAGAACACCAAAGTTCTAATCTTGAGAAGCTAAAATTTGCAGAGAACAAATCAAGATGACCTTGGAAAGACAAGCACCTTCCTGTGGAGATTTAAGCTCCACAGGAAATTCTTGATATCACAGAAAACTTACTAATTTTCAAGTATCTTAATGGATTTCCTCAATTCAAGAAGACCCACGAATGAATATTGGAAAGCAGGAAGGTAAAAGTAGATAAATTTGATGTCGAGACTATACCAACAAAGCAAAAAAGACAACCCCTTATACCGAAATTCCACTTCTTGAAACTGGAAACCTCCAAAACACACACTTGGCAAACCTAAACTTAGTACGAGACACACAAAAAAACCAAGAAAACCCAAAAAAATATTGACCCACAAATGAATCTTGAAAAGCCCTTTAGGTGAAAAGTAGGCAACTTTGATGTCAAAATGAACAAAACAGACACAACCCCTCTTGACAAAATTCCAATTCTTGAAATGGGAAACCCCTAGAAACACAAACTTGTCAACTCAACTTAGTACAACACCCCACCAGAAAACCCAAGAAAATTGTCCAAACACTATTTAAGTGAGTAGACTAAACTCCCATTACTAAAATTAGATTCTTTGACTCTTATTACTTGTGTTGAAGAAGAAAGACATCACCTTTCTTTATCAAAAAAAAAAAAAAAATTTGCCCCCTTTTTCACAGAGGAAAATTCGTTCGAAAGAAAAAGGAGGATCAAGAAAAGAAGAAAATTCCAATAGATTTCTTTTCTTTTTCCTATTTATATTAATTTAAAATTATTTTGTGGGGTCCTTAATAGTTTAGATGAAGAGAACCTAGACGTTCTGAATCCATGTCACTTTCTGTCAATCACAACTAGGCTTTAAAATAGTACTTTACTATGCAACTCAAAAGTGCTTTTGGCAAAGTCCCATTGCTTAGGTACTATTGCTTTTGAATTGAGTTTTGGAATAATAGCAAGGTTGTGAGTATTACCTAATTAGAAGATTATGAATTCAGGTAGGATTGATTTGATTTGATTTGATTTTAATTTCATATATTATTGATTTAATTTGTTAGTTTTTAGTTTGTCAATATATTAAAGTAATAATAAAATTAATAATATACTTGTTATTGATTTTTGATTTGTGAACTTTTGATCTTTAACATTCAATTATTTATTTAATTGATAGAAAAATGATCATTTAATTTTTGTTATCTTCTCTTCTTATTTACATATGTTTATATATACACTACTTCTATGCATAAAATGCTACACAAATTACAAGTACAAGCAAATTTAAATACATTATTATTAAAAATAAATTTATTTTCTATTGCAAACTTGAATGTAGTAGCAATAAATAGCCTCCCTAAAAAAATTAATATAAGTTCATAATTTGTACTAACGGGTAGAGCCCCATCAAGCTAACGATTTTAGAAAGAAAATAACAACACTAAGACAATAGCTATAAAATGCAAAAGTAAAATGGTATATATTTAAAATAGAAAGTCACTATTATAGAACTAACAATAAAAATATAAATTTAATATGATCTTATTGAGTTATTGTTTTAATTGTTAGTTAAAATTTTAAAATATTGAGTTATAATTAAAATATATGATAAAATTGTTTAAAAATCATTAACTCAATAACCTAATATCGATAAATCGATAACGTTTTTTTTTCAGTTTAGTTTGTCGCTTAATTCAATTTTTGCACACAATGGCAGGCCAGCTAAGTACTATTTTCGTCTCATTTTATGTAACATCTTTTTTTTCAGTCCACCTCAAAAATAAATATCACCTTATTATAATTGAAAACAATTCTATTTTAAAAAATTTCTTTTGTGCTTAGTAAAATTATTTGTACTCACACAAATATTTAAGAGTTATTTCAACAATAAATTTTTAAAATTATCTTCTTCTTTTTTGAAATTATGTTTCAAGTCAAAAGATATCACATGAAATAAAATAACATTGATCCTCTCACATAGCAGAAATTTCAATATAATTAATCTTAGGTGTGTCTGATGTGATGGAAAATGTTTTCTGAAAAATATTTTTCTATTTTACTTTGTTTTGGTGTAATATAATTTTGGGAAAATATATTCCAAAGAAACTTATTTTCCTCTATTTGAAAGAAAATAACTTCCCTCGGGGCCAAGAAAAGTCATTTTCTAGAAAATATTGAGATGTGATTTATGGGAATTTGGAACCATAATAAATCAAAATATGAATAAAGTAACCAAAATAAGTCATTTATTTAATAAGTTATCAAAATAGACTAAATGTAATAATTTATTAGGTTTTATACTTTCTTTTTAGCGGTTTGATAGCGGATGTGTACAATAAAAAAGTTTTAGTAAAACGTAGTAATAATTTATTATGTTTTACAAAAATAAATTATAAAACTTCTTATTACAATTTATAAATTATAGTTTTTTATTACGTTTCTTACAAATAATTTTTTTTTAATGTTATTGCATTGTCAAATCAAGTACCACCTAACTTATTCTTTTTTATTTTTTCTTTCATAAATCGTATTAAGAAGTTACTCCACTTTTTAATAAATAAAAAAATAAAAAATACGTAATTATAAATTTATTTTATTATACGTAATAAAAAATTATATTTTTTTCTAAATTTGGTCAGATGAATGTATATATTTTCCCATGTTTTATTTCGTATTTAATTAGTATCTCATGTCGTGAGCTGGGGGTCTATCGGAAACAATCTCTCTACCTCATTGGAGGTAGTGGTATGGACTGCGTACATCTTACCCTCCCCAGACCCCACTATGTGGGAATACACTGAGTTTGTTGTTGTTGTGGTCAGATGAATATATAATTGTTGATGTCACAATGATTAAAATGTGTAGTTAAATATTATGTTTTAAAACATATATATTATATTTTTAATTAGAGGGTCACACACTCATATAAAGTTAAAATTTAGGTAAAAAAATATACTATATATTTTCTATTCACCAATCAAACACCATAAAATATTTTTAAATTTTTTTTTTTCACTCAACAACTAAACATAAGAAAATAAATAAAACAACAACTTATTTTCTATAAAATATTTCCACCATACCAAACACACCCTTAATTTGGTCTTTTTGCATAGGAGAAACTTCAATGTATCTAACTGCTTTTTAGGTACTATAGTATTTTATTTTTCTGAAGTCATTCCCTGCCCCTGTGATGTACAAATAAATTAACATCCCAATGTAATGTGGATTTGTAGACCCTATAATGGGTTAATCCAAACGGCTTAAATTTAATGTATATTATTATATACCAAATTGTGTCTAAAGGTCGTATACAATGACGTCGCAATCTTGACCGTTAAGGTAGTGTGCTGAGCCCCAAAGCTAAAGAGTTTATCAACAGATTTAAAACATGACGAAGTTTAATTTTATTTACTATATTAAAAGAAATATTTCAATTAAATCTAAACAGTGTATCTTTTTTGTTGATAGTTCAGTGGAGACTAATTACTGAGCTAAACTCATCAAGTATGACTTGATTTTACCTTTTTTTTAAAAAAAAAAAATCATACTATTTAATTAATTTAACTTCGTGTGATAAAACTCACTAAAAAAAACTAAAATACTTCACTTGCTAGTTTTAAGGAACTCGAAAAAAAAAAATGAAAAATTTAAAAAGAAATATTTTATAGCCTTTATAACTATAAATTAAAAAGTTTTAAAAGGAAAAACAAAATTATTTCGAAGAGTTTTAAAAGAAACCAAAAAATGGCTTATAAAAAATATTCTATTTCTAAAAAAAAAAAAACTTTTAAACATAAATCCAATTGTATTATTTAGATTCAAAGAAATAGCTGAATCGAATGAAACGAAAAAAGAAAAAGATTATCTAAATAGTAATCAAATAATTAATGAATTATTTAGTCAAATTGAATCTGAAAATTGGCCAAATTCTTCACTGATAAAAACCAAAATGAAAGATTTGACTGATAGAACAAGTACAATAAAAAATCAAATAGAAAGAATTACAAAAGAGAAAAAGAAAGTAACTCCAGAAATAGACATTTGTCCTAAATCATCAAAAAATATTTTTCAAATATTAAAAAAAAGAAATACTCGATTAATATGTCAATTTCATTATTTTAAAAAATTAGTCATTCAAAAATTATACATCGATCTATTTTTATCTATCATTAATATTACAAGAATTAATACACAACTCCATCTTAAATCAACAAAGAAATTGATTGAGAAATACATTTCCAACAATAAAATAAATCAAGAAAAAATTAAACATAAAAACAAATTAACTTTATCTTTATTTCGACTATAAAAAACAAAATTAACTTTATCTTTATTTCTCGAGATTCGGATGTTATGATAGGACTTTCAATACATTGCGTTTTTAATGCATGAATTTGCTAATTCATTAAGGGGTTATTTGGTAGGGTGTATTGGCAAAAATAATGCATGTATTAATTAATATGTATTATGAATATCTTATCTGGTACAATTTTTAGTCAATGTAGAACTAATGCAAATATTAATTATACACTCTATTGTGTATTAAGGTGTGTATTATTAATACCACCCATTTTCTATGTATTAGTAATGCAAAGTCTTTAATACATGTATTAACTTATTAAATGACTTTAATACCCCTCAATTTTCCTCTCAAAATATTTCACCATTCCTTTTCCCGCTATTTTAATTTTCACTAGTGATTTTTTTCAAAACATTTTACAATTTTTTTCCCATCATTTTAATCTACAACAATGAATAATTGATTTAAATAATTGTAACATATTTTTGCTTTGCTTCGCGGGTCTTTAAAAAAAAATTGAGACTATTTCTTAATTTTACGTTATATATTTTATTTTTGTTTTGACTATTTTAATCCGTTGGCATAATATTTCATGCGCAAAGACGAAGGTCTTGCAATTAATCCGAAACCTCTATATACTAGTTTAACAATACTAATTATATTTGAGATGGCAAAAAAATTTTGTTGCAAAAAAGTGTTCAAAATCAAAGAAGGGTATTTTTGTAAACAAACATTTCTTTTATAGAAATTATGTAAGAATTATTATTTCTTATACATCAAACCAAACAATGTATAAGAAATAATACATGCATTACTAATACAAACATTACTAATGCAAGCATTACCAATACACTATATTTTACATTGAATTTTATATACTCTACCAAACGACCCCTAAATTGACTAGATTGTTTTCAAATACCAGTTCATTACACATCTAGGGATTTAATCAATTAAATAACTCGTTTAATTGATTCAAATTTTGTCTCGTTAAAATTACATTTGAGGATGCATTGAGAAACTGAGCTGTCTTGAGCAATTATATGCTATTATTAGTAACGCTAGATGCCATTTAGTTGAGCAATTAATCATATGTGGGAAGGGGATGATAATGCAGAAGATATTTATGTGAAATAATGAAGAGATTGTTTTGTAGTAAATGATAATAAGGAAATTCTCATTATATAAATCAATTATTATAAAATGCCATTATTATCATTAAATAATCTAACCATTGTATTTTAAATGCACTACATAACTTAGGCAAGTATTAAATTTTTTTGATACTATCAATCCAACATTACATTATTTTATGCATTATTTCACGCTGAAGCTAATTATTTCAGTACAACCAAACCATTCCTATACTTCGCTAATGTTTGACCATAAATTTCATGTTAGATTTTGGAAAATATCATCTCCAAATATTCTTTTGGATTTTATAATTTTACTTATTACAACTGAGCAAAAAAAAAGTAAAACATTAAACTAAATTTTTTGGATGTGCTATTTTTAAACTTTATTCTAATATTGATTGTATAATTCAAGGGGAAAGGACAGAAATGACACTCCAAATTAAACTATTTTCATGAAAATGATCATGGAATTTAAATTACACTTTCGAGTCATTTCAGTTTATCGGCTTGTTCTATACCGTTTCTACACACCTTCTATACAGTTTCTATACAAATCTTATATATATAAATATTCTACACGAAAATTATATAGTTTTGATACACAATTTATATAATAACTGTACATTTTTTTTACACGTTTTATACAACAATTATATAATTTTCATACACTTTCTATATATTTTTTATATATATTTTATACATATACATATTTGATAGAACTATACAATTTTTATACATATATCTTATATAGATACATATTCTATTTAATAATTTTATCGTTTTTATATAATTTAATTATTATTTTTAAACAATAAAAAAAATAGAATATTTGATCAATTAAAAAATTTATAGCAAAAAAAATTGAAATATTTTTAAAAAAGCCGAATTGTCCAAGTTGAATATTGTATCAGTATTGTATATGGACCGTATATAGATTACGTGGACCAAAATGACCTAAATTGTAAAAGATTAGAAAATGGCCATAAAATGACATTTGTTTATCCGATTGGACATCATATATCCAAATACCCAAACCTAAGCTATTATTTTTTAAAAAGGCCATAGAGTGTCCTTTCCCCGTAATTCAATTAGTGCAACGCATTGAAGCACCGTCTGTTCACAATTTGCATTGTGTAAGACCCATTAAAAAGACATTTATTAATACTTTAACTCGAACCTTCTATTTTATTCGACAAATAAAATATCAAGGATTCGTTATTATTCAACCACAAGAGTTGGTGTAGTGGTTCAACACCTCACCCCTTAAGCAATAAGTTGAGGGTTCGATCCCCACCTTTGGTGAATAGAAAAAATTCAGTGGATAGTTCCCTACCGCTGAGTGTGCTGACAGTAGAAACGGAGGATTAGTCTCATGACTGATACCTTGAGAAACAAAAAAAAAAAGATCCGTTATTATTCATATTAATTTTTTGTACTGCTTTGAATTTTTTTTCCGTGAGCTACGAAAATAACAATCTCTCTACCTTCAAGATATAAGTAAGATTTGCATATATTATACTTTTCAGATTCTATTTTGTGAAATTATACTCAATACATTATTGTTATTATAAACAAAATATGATGAGGGGTGAGACACAAAGTAGTAGCCTTGCAGAACAAGATGGGAAGAGACGTATGATGATATACCAAATTTAGAAAAAAATGATGTTTCCATGCTGGTTGAACTACTTTACAATAATCAATATTGTCCCTATCCCCTCCAAAATTAAAAATATCTCAAAGTTTTTTTCTATCTTTGATGTGCAAGTATACAAAAACAAAAGAGGGGAGCACGTACCAACAGCAGTGGTCCAACGGTAAGGGATTGGTCTATCTTTATCTAGAGGTCGAGGGTTTGACTCTGGGTATGAACAAACATTTTGTTGGGAACTCTTCTCTCCAAATGGAGCCTGACGCGGGACAAATTCAGATACAGTCAAATTCCTAAAAAGTGAATACCGAATACTGAATGGTTTCAACCAAAAAAAAAAAAACGGGAGCACGTGAAGTTATAGAGGCATAAAGAAGAAGCCAAGAATAGAAACTTCGATAGTGACATACACCATTTATTATATATAGCATTACAACAACATTTTCAATAGTCAATTTTGGCCCATTGTAATTTTCACCTATTGATTACATACTCCTTAATCCCCTTGTGAACCATTTTGATCGATTTGACTTGAGTGCTTTTACATGTAAGGGTTTGAACCGACAAAAACTTATTCGTAATATTTAGTTGAAGTGTGTATTTCAACTAGCACCTCGCATCAACACTTAATTTGTATTGAGTGTTTTACACTGGGGTATTAGAGTAGGCTTACGTGCATGTTGACTAATTTCATGGAATAGCTGTCATCTTTCATTGGCTAACAAGTACCAGGTGTTGAGGAACAACGAAAAAATATTAACTGTTGGAAAAAATGCTACAATCTTGATATTAGAACTGAATTAATAATAGTAAGATAGTTGTCACAAACACTGTGTTGTAGCAAGTCACTGCCTTGAAAGGGATTTCGGCCCGACTCCGGTGCAAATCCTTCTAGCCGGTCGCTCCCCAAGGTTCCACAGCTACTTCCAAATACGTGCACTCGTGGCTGGAAGTTTGGAGGTTACTCAAACCAATTGCCCAAAATAACTCAAGAAGAAGAGGAAAGGAGGAAAATATTTTCTTTCTTTTTGTGGTGTGTTTTTATCTTTTCCAAAGACACCCTTTATATAGTATTTAAAAGTGGAGTTGCAAGAGTGATATTTAATGGTATTAAAGAACCATTAATTTACATAGAGAAAATGGTCTATTACCTCCTAACCTTTAGTCGAAATTTCAACTATATACTCACCTTATAAAGATGACCTATTACCTCTTAAATTTATTTTTACCGAATTTATTACCCCCTGAGTTGCTGACCTGTCAATGGACATGACTACACCGTCCATGGGCGCGTCAGTTGACTCTATTTCACTTTAAATTCTTTCTTTTCTAATTGTCACGTCATTATTTTTAATAATATAATAAATATTTTAATTATTACTTTTTCTTAATGAATTCTAATTGCCACGTCATGTCTTCTTCTTCTCTTTTTAAGAATAAAAATTCAAGAACTCATTAATGGAGTTCCTCATCTTCTTCATCTCCAATTTCATTTTCTCATCTTTCTTGAACTTATTACTCATTAATGGTGTTTTTTTGATAATTTGAAAAATTTTATTACCGAAATCAAGAAACACTTGAACTAAGGAAACAAGAAGATTTCTCCGATTAATGAATTCTTGAATGATAAAGATGAGGAACTCCGATTCAAAAAACTTGAAAAAATTCAAGAACTCCCATTTCCTCTCTTTTTGCTCAAGATCGCCATTAATGGCGAGCTCAAAGCTTTGAATTTCCACAATGCCATGTATAATTTCTAACATAACACACAATGTCATAAATAATTTTCAACTCATTTCTCCAATTTTCTCTATTTTTGCTCAAGATTCGCCATTAATGGCGAGCTCACAACTTTGAATTTCCACAATGCCATATATAATTCCAACATAACCCACAATGCCATATATAATTTTTAACTCATTTTTTCGATTTTCTCTTTCCCAAGAATTCATTAATCCAACATTTTTTTCCCATGAATTCTATCTTTGACCCAAGAATATGAAATTATGCTGAAGAAGAAAATGGAGCAAAATGAAAAATAAGGAAGAAGAAATTGGGTTGAAGAAGAAAGCAAAATGGGGAAGAAGAAAGGAAATGAAATTGGGTTGAAGAAAAAAGCAAAATGGGAAAGAAGAAAGCAAAATGAAAAATAATTAACTTTTTTAGAGTAAAAAAAGAAAAAAATGGCATGGCAACAACGTGGCATGACGTGAAAGCGCGTGCATCACACCATATCCCAAATGACTGGTTGTCAGTTTTCGAGGGGGAGGGATAATAATTCCACTTTAAATAGTTCAGGGGTAATAATTTCACTTTAAAATAGTTCAGAGGGGGTCGTAGGACCCCCGCAAAGTATAAGTGTGTAGTTGGAATTTGGGATAAAGGTTGGGGGAGCTTTTGATCATTTTCTCATTTACATATTACATAATTCTATTAAAACGGATGTTTAGAATAAATATATTCATCTCCTTTGTAACGTAGAAGTTATTCATCTTTGCATTACACTAAATGAATAAATGTAGAATTAATTCCACAATCCCCCACTAATGTAAAAATAAAGAATAAGAATAAATTGTTGGGCAAAAGGAAGAAACACGTACTTAAGTGTCAATATCTTTCGATTTGAATTGACACGTAGTGATATGAGGCAACAACAAATATCCAAAAAGTGAAGTTACTCTTGAACTAGATGGACATAAGTTGAGACCCCCACAACATATACCATATCCTTGATTTTAAGCAACCTCTGCGATACTACAAAGTGCTTTTTATGGTCATGCATACAAACCTTGTGTCTCATGAGTGCTCTAGAAAAATAACTCAAGTCTTTCATAAAAAGGTGACCAACCTTTTACACTTACGTATGAGATCCATCAAATCTATCTCATAGACCACCTTAGGGCTATGGATCATTAAGAGCAAAAATAAGCTTAACCTCATAATACACTACCTCATGCCATATGGATAGGATATGCAGTGTTTATTGAAGGCCTATATAGCTTCGTTTGACCACAAAGGGGTATCCACCATATTACCTCAATCCATAGGCTTTAACCCCATCCCCTCGACTATTCAAGGATCATTTTCCTTGTCAAACCCTTGGTCATAGGATCCACCAAATTTTTTTCGAATCTTACATATTCCAAGAAAATAACACCATGTTTCAACAGTTGTTTAACTGCACCATGTCTAATGTGAATATGTCTCCTCTTTTCATTGTATACACTATTTTTAGTAATCCCAATTGTCGCCTGTGAATCACAATGTAAAGAGACTGATGACACTTGTCTTCCCCATAAAGGCACATTTGCCAAAAGATTTCTCAGTCACTCGGCTTCTTGCCTTATCAACTCGAGAGCAATGAATTCAAATTCCATAGTAGAACGTGCTATACAAGTCTGCTTTGAAGACTTTCATAAAATAGCACCTGCACCCAAAGTAAACACATAGCCACTAGTAGAACTAACTTGATCACTGTCAGTCACCCAGTTTGCATCACAAAAACCTTCTAAAACAACAAAAAAATTATTAAAATACAAACACCAATCTAAGGTACCTCGCGGATACCTTAACAAGTGATGAAGAGCATTCCAGTGTTCACTACTGGAATTATGAGTATATCTACTCAATCTACTAATAGTATAAGCTATATCAAGTCGAGTATAGTTCATGAGAAACATTACACTCCCAATTATTTTAGCATATTTAGTTTGAGAAACACTAGAATCTCTATTCTTCTTTTAAGTGTATGCTAGGATCATAAGGAGTTCTTACTGAAACTATATCAAAACAATCAAGCCTTTTCAACATCTTTTCAATATAATGAGACTGACACAAAGAAAAACCATTAACAATTCTTTTAATTTTTATCCCTAAAATCACATCAGCTTCTCCAAGGTCTTTTATTTCAAATTTAGAAAATAAATATTTCTTAGTCTCATTTACAATATTCACATTAGGGCCAAAGATTAACATGTCATCCACATATAAACATATAATCACACAATTCGATCCTATCATTTTAGAATAAACACAGGTATCAGATGAATTAACAATAAAGTCATTATTCATTAATTTGAAATTAAACTTTTCATACCACTGCTTAGGTGCCTGCTTAGGTCCATTTATGGACTTTCTCAATTGCATACTTTATCCTCTTGTCCTGAGACCACAAAACCCTCAGGTTGAGTCATATAAATCTCTTTCTCTAAATCACCATTTACAAATACAATTTGATATTCATTTGGTGTACCACTAAACTAAAAATAACGGCTAGAGCAATAAGAGTCCTAATGGTCGTTATTTTAGTCACAGGAGAATAAGTATCAAAATAATCAACACCTTTCTTTTGGTTAAAACCCCTAATCACAAGTCTAGCCTTGTATTTATCAATTGTATCATTAGGCCTCAATTTCTTCTTAAATATCCATTTGCTACTTATAGATTTACAACCTTTAGGCAAATCATATAAGTCCCAGGTGTGATTAGAGACTATAGAATCTAATTCACTTTTAATAGCATCTTTCTAAAACATTGCATCTATTGAACTCATTAATTCATCATAATTTTAAGTTCTTCTTCTATTAAGTAAATAAACACTAATTTCTCATTTAAAGTATCAATATCAAAACCCTCAGTTAAGAAGCTGGTGATAAAATCAGGATCAAAACTAGTCTTAATTCTACGTCTTTTACTCCTTCTAAATTTATTTTTATGCTCATTAGCAATAACATCAGAAACAGGCATAACATGAAAGTTAACAGACATAGATACGGAAGAAATATTTTGCACATCACTAGGCACATAATTTTTCAAAGGAAAAATATGCTCAAAAAATTCTGCATCTCTATATTCACAAATAGAATAATTATTTAATGACATAAATCTATATGCAACACTGTTTGGAGCATAATCAATAAAGACAGTGTCAAAAGTCTTAGAGCCTACATCTACCCGTTTAAAATCAGGTAGACCAACCTTAACCAAACACCCCCACATTTTCAAAAATTTCAAGTTAGGAGCAAATTCTTTCCACAATTCATATGAGGTCCTATCTAACTATTTATGAGAGACTCTATTCAGAATATAACATGCAGATAAGACAACTTTCCCTCCACATATAGTCAGTTAGACCCGAGCTTAAAACATAGAATTCATAATTTTCTTAAGTGTTCTATTCTTTCGTTCAGCTACACCATTTTGTTAGGGAGTATAGGGAGCACTAAACTCATGGATAATATCATTTTTCTCACAAAAATCTTCTAGAGTTTTAGTACTATATTCGCCGCCCCTATCAGATCTAAATCTTTTGATTTTTCTGTCTAATTGATTTTCTACTTCTGTTTTGAATTTTAAAAACATGCTTTCAGCCTCATCTTTAGACTTAAGGAGGTATATCTTAGTGTACCTAGAAAAGTCATCAACAAAAATAATGCAATACTTCTTTCCACCTTTACTAATAGTATTCTTAAAAACTGCTAAGTTTGAATGTACTAGTTGAAGCAATTCAGTCTTTCTACTAGTAATATATTTAAAAGATTTCTTGACATGCTTTGCTTCTACACACATATGACATTTAGAAATATCGTCAATATTTACTGCAGTAAATAATCTCATTTTTCTAAGTCTTTTAATAGAAGCAATATTAACATGACCTAATCTACCATGTCATAAATTAATAGACTCAGCAATATAAGCAGAATTTGAAATATTTGCATTATTGACAATCTCTTGATCAATGTTCAGTACAAATAAACCCCCACTAAGGTATTCCTTCCTAACAAAGTCTCCTCCACGAGACCAACAACAGTGGTGGCGCAGCGGAAAGGGGCTGCTCTAACCTACCCAGAGGTCGAGGGTTCGACCCTGGGTATGGGCAAATACTCTATTGGAAGCTCTCCCCCCAAATGGGGCCCTACGCGGGGCGAATTCGGATATAGTCGGACTCCTAAAAAGCAGGTACCGGACACTGGGTGGTTTAAACCAAAAGAAAAGTCTCCTCCACGAGAGATAATTATTTTATCAGCTTAAAAAATAAGTTTAAGGCCTACTTTGTTGAGAAGTGCTCCAGAAACTAAGTTTCTACGGAGCGAGGAAACATACAGAACATTGTTCAAGGATAATATTTTTTCAAAAGTTAATTTAAGTAAAAAAATTTCTTTACCCAAAACTTCAGCAGTAGTGGAGTTACCCATATAGACACACTCGCCATTGGTGGATTCCTCAAAATCATGGAATAATTTTTTGTTGGTGCAAAAATATCTTGAAGCCCCTGTGTCCAATACCCAGTCAGTCTTGTTAGATATCAGGTTCGTCTCGACGACTACTGCCACAATCACTTCATCACCCTCAGCAAGATGAATATGGACATCATTTTGTCCTCCCTGTTTTGAGTTTTGCAAACTATGCCATATTTCTTTAGCAGATTTGTAAATAAAAAATAAATCAAATAAAATATTCGTCATATAACTCAATAAATGTCCTCTAGCATTTATGTTATCATTTTTAACCTTCTTTTTAGCAAATTCATCAAAAATCATAACTGTGTTAGAACCAGTAATAATGTTAGAACCATCATTAAACAAAATATAATCAACTTCTAGTTGTTCTAAGAAAATCAAAAAATTTTGTGACCAACATTTAAAATTATTTTCGTCAAATGGCTCAAATTTTGATAAATAAGAAAAAGTTTTGTTCAAAGAAATAGCCATATTATCAATATTGTATGTAACAAAATCGCCTTCAAATTATTGAAAAAAATGCTATAATATTGATATTAGAACTGAATTAGTAATAGTAAGAGGGTTGTCACAAACAGTCGTGGCAAGTTACTGCCTTGAAAGCGATTTTGGCCTGATTCCGGTACAAATCCTTCTAGCTGGTCGCTCCCTAGGGTTCCACAGCTACTTTCAAACATGTGCACTCATGGCTGGAAGTTTGGAGGTTCCCCAAACCAATTGCCCAAAATAACTCAAGAGAAATATTTTTTTTTTTTTTTGTGGTGTGTTTTTATGTTCTCCAAAGACACCCTTTATATAGTATTAAAAGTGGAGTTGCAAAAGTGATATTTAACGGTATTAAAGAACCGTTAATTTACATATTACATAATTCTATTAGAACAGATGTTTAGAATAGATGTATTCATCTCCTTTGTAACGTATAAGTTATTCATCTTTGCATTACACTAAATGAATAAATGTAGAATTAATTTCACAATAACAATATTATTTAACTGTTAACAAAATATTATATTAATAATATTAGCAATATAATAACATTACAGTGTATAATATTATTACTACTTCAGTGATAATACTATAATCAATATGACAACTATAACAGTAATCTAACTACTTTTTAACAAGTTAATATATTAGTTATACTTGAGTTGTGCTTGGCCCTGTCCTAAGAAACTATTTCAGCAATGTGAAGTGTTTCCCCAGGATTAAACAAACACTTTTCTGATCAATTAGAGGATATTTCGAGTTAAATAAGTCTTCCCTAATTAACTGAAGGATACAAGAATCAACAAAATTATTAATACAAATATCAGCAAGTTAAATCATAGGTTTAAATAATAACCAAAATCACTTAGGAATGTAATATAAAAGGTGAAGAGGAAAATGTCAAAAAGGAAGGAGCTTGAAAGCAAGAATATCTTCCGAATTGCTGTAAGGCTTGTGAGAGTATTTATAAGTAAGACTTAGGTTCTCAAGTACACCTCTTGATAACTTTCAAAGTAAGTCTTCACAAGTATATCTCTTGATAGCTTCCAAAGTAAGCATCAGGGCCTTTGGGTGAAGCAACCCAAGCCCATGCTTTAGGCTTCCAAAGTAAGCCTCAGGGCCTTTGGGTGAAGCAACCCAAGCCCATGCTTTAGACCCCCAATTTTGGGGGCCCCACTTTACATCACTTTACATAATTTAAAAAAAATTCACATGTATTTATTTATATATGCTGTCAGTTGTTGACAAAAAGTTTGAAAGAATAAATGGCCCACTTGTCAAATCAATTACTGCAAAAGGCAAACTATTGATTTGCCTTGAAACATTTTTTTTCTTTTAAAATAAATGGCAGTACAACTTTGAAAAGGCAAATACATTTATGAAGAAATTGATTTGCCTAGTCTTGAAAAAGGCAAAAAATTAATACTTTCTTTTTTTATCTTTTAAATTAGACCTTTCATTTTTCTTTTATTGGAAGATGTAAATAACGTACATATTTTTTTCTCTTTATTTTCCTTCACTTTTTATTTTCTTTTAATTCTTATACTATCAAAACTTCAATTGTTCAAGAAATTTCTTTTCATAATATTATTATTGATTCAATTTTTTCTTGAATATCAAGATTGCTGATAGTTTATGAGGATTAGAATTATTGTTTTCAGATCGTTATTAAATCAGGTTCTATTATTTTTATTTTATTATTATTATTATTCTGTTAAATAATTGTGCATGCACATATTGATATTTGATAGACATATTTG
Source organism: Capsicum annuum (assembly GCF_002878395.1). Taxonomy (NCBI): domain Eukaryota; kingdom Viridiplantae; phylum Streptophyta; class Magnoliopsida; order Solanales; family Solanaceae; genus Capsicum; species Capsicum annuum. The sequence goes on from NC_061122.1 coordinate 26,377,438, forward strand.
TTATTTATTAATTTTTTTATTTTTTTAATTGTATGGATTAGTAGATATAAATTGCACATTTACTATTTATTAAAATTTTAATATGTCAACTAGAAAATATGAATTCGGTGCTTCAAAACTTAAAAAAAAGAAAGAATTGATACTTTGGTAGAATCTCAAAAAGGAGCTCTAGATAAATTTTTAATAAATAATAAAAAATAAAATTAGAAAATATAGGAGAATGTTCTTAAGATGAGCAAGTTATTGATTCAGTTGAATTTGATGAGAGGAGTAATACTATTCAAAAAGAGGAGGATAAAATTAGTGAGAAATCTAATATAGATCCTCAAGAAAATCAAGAACTTAATGAATCAAATAATTATATTCATAAAAATATATATGATCCTAGTCAATGGATCAATATCGATACAAAATTGAGAGACTTACTAGTGAAAAAAGGATCAATTAAAATTAGTGATACAAAATTTTCAAATGATAAATTGTCAAGACATTTTTCTAATGTCCATTATTTTTAAATTTTAGCAAATGGAGAAAGACATGAAAGAAAATGGTTAATTTATTCCAGAGATTTGGATAAAGTATTTTATTTTTGTTGCAAGTTGTTTAATACAAATTCTAATATTAGTAATAGTAAACTAGCAAGTGAAGGTAGTAAAGATTGGAGAAATCTTAATGCTAAGCTTAAAGCTCATAAGATATCAAACGAACATATCATTAATATGAGTGCATGGATTGACTTAGAAATAAGGTTGAAGAAAAGTAAAACTATTGATAAAGATGTTCAAGATCAAATCGCTAGGCATAGAGAACACTGAAAAAATGTATTATCAAGAATTATTGCTGTAATAAAAACTCTAGAAAAAAATAATTTGACATTTAGGAAAAAAAATGAAAAGATTTATCAAAAGAATAATGAAATTTTCTTAAGTCTAATTGAAATGATTGCTGAATTTGATCCAATCATGCAAGAGCATATTCGGCGAATTAAACATAATGAAATTCACAATCATTACTTAGGACATAATATACAAAATGAGTCAATAAATTTATTGGTGAGTGAAATTAAAAACAAAATTATTGAAAAAGTCATAGAGATAAAGTATTTTTCAATTATACTTGATTGTACTTTGGATACTAGTCATCAAGAACAAATGTCTTTTATATTGCGAAGTGTAGATATTTCAGCAACTCTAATAAAAGTTAATGAGTATATTTTAGAGTTTCTAAAAGTGGATGATACAAGTGGTAAAGGTCTTTTTGAAGTTATCGTAGATGAAATTAAAAATGGTGGGCTTAACATTGATAATTTAAGAGGACAAGGTTATGATAATGGGTCTAATATGAAGGAAAAACACCAAGGAGTTCAAAAACGATTTTTAGATATAAATCCTAGATCATTTTATACTCCATGCGGTTGTCATAATCTAAATTTAGTACTTTGTGATGTTGCTAATTCTTGCACAAAAGTTATTTCATTTTTTTGGAGTAGTACAACGCATATATACACTATTTTCTTCTTCTACTAAGTGATGAAAAATTTTAAAATATAGTGTACCTGGTCTATCTCTTAAATCATTGTCACAAACATGATGAAAAAGTCACATTGAAAGTGTTAAGGCCATAAGATTTCAAACTCCACAAATAAGAGATACTTTACTGAAATTAGCAGAAGTTAGCGAGGATCCAAAAACTAAAAGTGAAGCTAGTTGCTTAGCAATATATGAGCTTAAAAATTTTGAATTTTTATTTGATATGACTATTTGACATGATATTTTATTTGCAGTTAATTCAGTTAGCAAATCGTTGCAATCAAAAGATATGCATATTGATGTTGCTATAGATCAATTAAGGGGTTTAACTTTTATTTTATTTTTAAATATAGAAAGCAAGGATTTGTAAGTGCTCTGATTTCTGCTAAAGAAATTGCACTTAAGATGAATATAGAACCTGAATTTCGAATGAAACGTATAATACATAGAAAAAAATAATTTGATAAAAATGTTAATAATGAAATCACAAAATCTTCAGAAGAATCTTTTAGAGTTGATTACTTCTTATATATAGTAGACCAAGCTATTGTTTCTCTTCAAGATAGATTTGAACAATTTGAAACTTATGAAAATATTTTTGGATTTCTATTTAATGGTAAAAAGTTGAGATCACTAGATGATGAGAATTTGAAAAAACATTGTCTTAATCTTGAATGTTCTTTAAAATATAATAATAATTCTGATATTAATGGTTTAGACTTATTTTTCGACTTAAGAGTGTTAAGGGAGATAGTACAAGTAGATGACAATACTTTGATTGATATACTCAATCAAATAACAAAACTTGATTCTTTTTTGAATGCTTATATTGCTTATAGAATAATATTAATTGTTCTAGTAACAGTTGCCTCAGCGGAAAGAAGTTTTTCAAAATTAAAACTGATAAAATCCTACTTGAGATAAACAGTATTTCAAGAGAGATTGAGTGGATTAGGTATATTGTCAATTGAAAAAGAATTATTAGAAGAAATTGATTATAAGACAATTATTCATAATTTTGCATCTCAAAAAGTTAGAAAAATAGATTTTAAATAAAAATTATATATTATATAATATTCTTTTTTTAAAAAAAATATTAAGGCCTCTCATCAAAGTTTGGCCTTAGGTCCCCAATAGTGTTGAGCCGCCCCTGGTAAGCTTTCTCAAGTATATCTCTTGATACATTAAGCCTTCTTAAGTTCATCTCTTGATGACTTTTAAAATACATTTAAAGATATGACTTTTTTCAATACATTTTAAATATAAATTATTTTGAAATAACTAAATAATTTTCCTACATCAGGTAGCTTTATTTACTTGATTAGTACAAATAAAAAAAAAAATTTGTGTTTTATCTTTGCTCAAATTTGAAATAGAGATTTTATGATTCTCAATCTACTTTATGATCACTATCTTATAATTGTTTGATATCTTCTGCTTCTTCTTCTATTTCTACACTTCCTTCGTTTCAGTTTGTTTGACCTACTTTTATTTTTTAGTTCATTTTAAAAAAAATAATCTTTCTTTTTTAACAATTTTTTAATTTAAACTTTCTATAAAAAATTTTGATACCTTTGACATATCTATAATTTAAAATTATAAGATTTAAATATTTTTTTTATTTTTTTAAACTCATTATTAAGCCAAAATAACTCTACCCACTTACAAAGGAGGAAGTAGTATCTTTGAAGTTTAAAGTCAACGATGACTCTGACTAGTCAATTTGTAGCTGGATTGAGAATTGAGGGTTCAGGCTGGTAATACTTGAAAAAAATTAATTTAAGCTCCATCTAGTAAATATAGGCATATAGCATAACCTGCAGGCTGCAACACCTATGTAATATACGTTATGCTCTTATCACTAGAATAAATCCTAAAGACAAAAAAGTTAAAAATCACAAATATATGGAATTATGAACTATGTGACCTCATTTGTAAACGGGAAAAGATATCATTTTCACCCCATATTATATAAAAAAAGTTGAAGTCACATTTAAACTATATATGTGACCTATTACACACTTTAACTATATAAAAGTGATATTATTACCTCCCCGCGACCCTCATTCTAAGGCCCGTATGTTACACTTATTTTAGGCGCGTCCAGCCTATTAAATAACAAAAGTAAATGACTAAAAACACTAAGGGAAAAGGCATAGTTCCCCCCCCCCCCCCCCCCCCCCCCCCCAAAAAAAATAAAAATTATAGTCGAAAAGTCGAATCCACACCTAAACTTTATAAGTGACCTATTACACACCTTAACTATAAAAAAAGTGATACTTTTTACTCCTTAGATTTAATGTGAAAAATACATAATTATTTAAATAAAAATTGGCGCATTTAAATTTAAAATTAATGAAAAAAAAATACTCCTCCCCCAACCCCCAGCATCCATCTCTCCACCTCCACCCCCAAACAATCATCTTCTTCATCACCCCCACACCCAAACCATCATCTTCTTCATCACCCCATCCCGAAACTCCAATCCCAAACCATCTTCTTCTTCATCACCCCCACTCCAACCAACATAGTTTTTTTCATCACCCTACCTCCAAATTTCAACCCAATCCCCAAATAACACAATTCATCATCCACCTTCATCGAATCAATGTCAATTTCACAATGAACAAAATCAAATTGTATTTGATGTTTAAACGGGCAAAATCAAATTTGATAAAAAGAAATATAAAATTTTGTAGCAAGGATGTTTTTCGGTGAATTCTCATTGGAAAAGTCGGATTCATCGTTGACTTTCTGCTCTCTATCTGTTAATTATTAATCCATCTAAAAATGAAACTTTCTACCATATTAGTTTTTTTTTTTTTAAAATTATAGCTGAAAAAAATTAGAAAAAGTACAGAAATGTGTTGGTCATTACCATTTAAAACACAGAGGCCAACAGTCGAGTGACCATTTTTTGAAACAATAATGGCCATTATAGCTGAGAATTTTTTTATTTTTTATTTTTTATTTTAAGAAAAGGCGATGGTTTACGGATGAAGAACAATGTAGAAGAAATTAATTGTTATGGTAATTTTGTTGGTGAGATAAAGTTTATGGTGGTGAATATGGTGTAATGGAGGTAATGGAGGTTTTGGACATTGAAAACAATGGAGGTTTTAGACATTGAAGAAGAAGAAAAAAATTAAATTAAAAAGAAAAAAGAAAAAATTACGAAAAAAATAAATTTATTATTTTTTTGAATTATGCTGACGTGGTGCTGACGTGGCAGCGCATATAAAATACCACACCACATGCAAGTGGTGTAATGCCTGACAAGGTGTAAAAAGTATCACTTTTTTTTATAGTTAAGGTGTGTAATAGGTCACTTATATAGTTTAGGTGTGGATTCAACTTTTCGACTATAGTTTGGGGTGAAAACGATTTCTTTTTCCTTATTTTTTCGGATTATGCTGACGTGGCAACGCGTGTAAAACACTACACCACATGCAAGTGGTGTAATGCCTGACAGGGTGTAAAAAGTATCACTTTTTTACAGTTAAGTTGTGTAATAGGTCACTTATATAGTTTAGGCGTGAATTTGACTTTTCGACTATAATTTGGGATGAAAACGATGTCTTTTCCCTTTGTAAACAGCTACGTACAGTTAGATTTTACCCCCACTTGATAATATAAAATAATTTACACAGTCAACGCATACAATGCATAAAAAACAGATCTTTTTTTTATGGCCTACTGCTTCTTTTTCTTGTTCATATTTCCTAAATATTCTTTTACTACTTGCTTGAAGGGAATACTAATTAGTACTTTACTATATTAAAACTCAAAAGGAATACATTGCCAACTGGGGCTTTTTAATAAATTTATTCCAGCGGAAGTGACAAAATTGACCTTGACACATTAGTAATAATTGACATAAATATAAGGGCAATATTGAAATGTAAAAAACTTAAATATAATACACTCCCTAAAACACATCGAGACTTGTGTAAAAATAAACAATACAAGTCCTAACGGTCGTGTGAGTAATTTCCACTAACAAAATATTTTAAAGCAAATTGAAATAATAATTTCAAACCTGAGCAAAATGAGCGAGCATGTTTAATATGAATTTACTTGCCAGTTGACACATGGTAGCCAACGGCCTCTACAGCTACCGGTGTTGGTGAGAAATAGCAGATTAATAGATACCAAAGGGATAGCTACCTGTGTTGGTGAGAAATAGCAGATTAATAGTTTGCGCGATATAAAAAAAAAAGGGCGAGAGACCCAACTGTTCCTGAAGCCGAACAAAAGCAAGCCATGGAGCAGCCAAGGGTGCAACCCAGTGAAGTAGTTGAAAACCTTATAGACATGGGTTCAACACCAACGAGGACAAACATTAGGTGATTTCTTCAAGTATACTTGTGCTAGTAGAAAAGTAGCTGGTTGAATAGCCGAGGTGCAGGCAAACTGATCTAAACATCACAATTGAATCTAACCTCAGTGGCGTCCAAGCAAATTACAGACGTGGCATGATATATTTTTAATATTAGGTAAAGAGAGACCTAATTAACCTCCTATTCCAATATACACAAGTCAGAATTTAAAGAATCCTAAAAATACCCAACCAACAAAAAGAAATAAGCAACTCTAAAGCACAATCAGAGCAATGCAGAAGAAATTCTGGGGTCCACACATCAGTGAATTTGGGGCAGTTTTTATCTGCAAAGAAGACACTACGTGGGAAGTGTTGTTGCTAGCCTGTACAAATGTAAAGAGTTTGTATATTCTCTTCCAAAAAAGAACCTATAACTTGGGAAAGTTTACCACACTAATCCTAATACGACATGTGTTAACTAATCTTGAAGATGGTCATAGTCCCCATTTTCTGGAGACTGGTGCAAGCCCTGACCAGTGCTAACCCTCCAATCAGTTGAATGTAATGGTGTTGGTTGCATACCACGAGATGGCATCATAAACTGGCCTCCACCCATACTTTGATTAGAAGAATCAACCACAGAACGAAAGCCTACACTTGATATTGGTGATCCACCAAATTGTGGGGAAGCATCATGCTTTAGTCCCACAGTTTTTGAGTCAACTGAAAATGAGCCAACGATCACCTACCAACATAGTCAATAAGAAGCAGTCAGAAGATAGGAACTTAACCTGACAAAAGAAAGGATAAAGATTAGGTGTTTCACAAGGCAAATAAAACTGTATCACTGTTTCTTGTCCTTGTTTGATAAGTATCACTTCTTGTTTTTTAACAAGTCTTTTTTCCTTTATGATGAGAAAGTCAAAGATACATTTCGGTCATCATCTAGACTTATACATATTAGTTGTGATTTGTATTACCACGAGAAAACTTCAACGTTATACATGGAGAGATGCTTCATCAACCACTTCATTGGTGGCACAACGGAAGGAAATTATAAAAGAAAAAAGAAGAAATGAAGAAACAGAAAGAGTCTCAATTTAGGTATCTAGTTATTAGTGAGCAAGCATGACAACTGTTCAGCTGCTTGGTGTCCTTGACATATTTTTAATCTAATCTCCTATAAGCTAATCTTAAGATCAATATTTTAATTAATTCTGGTTGATGATTACGAATTAAGATCATACTAAACAATTGAAATATTCTTGAAAATAGAAAACCTGAATTGGGCCTCCAGCTATCAAGGGACCACCAACTCCACCTCCAATAATTTGACCATCAGTACTTGCCAGACACACACTCAGCCCACCAGTTCTACCTCCAGTTTCAGTGCGTACATAAGATCCAGATAGAGTGAGAATGGCAAACCGTCCCTGGCATGACGTAAATCAAAGTTATGATCACTGTGCTGTATACCTCAACTGACAGAAAATGTGATACAAGACCTTTGAATATGTTTCTCTTGAGACAGGCTGAAAGTGATGATACTCTGGCACAGAATAATGATGCTAATAAAAGCTTACTATCACCAACAAGGAAAAAGGGAAACCCTGATAAACTTGTCCTAATTAATACAGCATGGATATTATCTAATGTGTCATTTACATGCTAAAAACTAAGACCAAAAATTAGGATGGTCTTTCTTGGCCATTTTTGAGATGGTAGATGTGATCAAGTGTTAGTTGTTTCTAATTTACATTAAAAATATGAAATATTAAATCCTCTTACTCTTGTTTATCTGGTGAGAATCATGACGATATTGTAATCCTACTAATAAAACCCACTACCTCTAAAACAGGGGGAAACAACCAAAAAAAAATTAAAAAAAAATGCAAGCTCTATATTATTTGGAATATTTATTTTACTTGCTAAAATTTTCATTGTTGCATCTTATTATAAGTATTTGGTCGAGTTATCATTGCTCCCAGACAAATACATAATTGTGCTCGAACCACAATATAGGAAATATGGCTATATAGGGACAAAAGTTGAAGTAAAGTCTGATCTCAATTAAAAAGGGAAGAGAAGAGTTAAAGTAAGGCAAAAGAGGTTTCACATTACTGAAACATAAGCCAAAAAAGCTACATGGCAAGAAAGTTGGACTCGTCAAATATTACATTTATTAGTTCACCTCAAAAGAAAAAGAAACACATAGTAGATGTACTACTAAGCTTTTATTAGTTGTGATATTGTCATTTCACCCTTCTAGTAAAATCTCCCCCTATCTCATGTCGTTTAACCTACTGTTAAGGGTGTGTTTAGTATTGACGGAAAATGTTTTCTTCGAAAATATTTTTCTACAAAAAAAGTGAGTTTCATACTTAGTTTCTTGTGTTCAGTAGTGTAAGCAGAAAATAGTGTCTCAAAAGCCTGTGTACATAATATAGGCAAACACTATAGGTGGGGGAAGGGGGTCTATGGAGACTGGGGGATGGGGGAAGAGTGTGTTGGAGGGTGGAAGTAGAATGTCATTTGTAGAGTTCGTTTTTCCTAGTTCCGTTAGGGAAATCATTTTCCTCATTTTAAGGAACTTGTTTACATAGAGAAAATATTTCCCAAAAATTTTGACTAACCAAATAAGGGAAAGTTGGAATGTGGAAAGATTCATTGAGGCTTAGGCTCCAGTAGTATTTTCGAAAATTTACAATCTGTGAAACACATGTGACAGTCAATTAAGAACCCAATGAGAATTTACCGAACTTCAGAGACAATACGAGGTAATCTAACAATTCTAACATTGATTTGACGACTAACAGCAGGTTTCTGTAAGTAATCCTGATTCTGATTCAACAAGAGTAAAATTTTTGGATCAATCCAATCAACAATAATGACACACAACCAACCTTAATTTCCTTCGTTATATAATTAAATCTTGCATTTATTATGCTTTTGACCTATGTTTGTCTGCAGAAACAGTGCTTCCCATTCAACAGCATTAGTAAGAATTTTCTACCTCATATGTAATACTTCCACCAGATGTTGCTGGCTGACGCAAAGAGGCATTGGATATTGAGCCAGATGCTGACAATACACATAGTTCATGTTTGCTTTGTTGCATGAACATCATGATTTTCTGACCAACATCCTGTTAAGAGAATTACAAAAATTGTATAAGCATAAAATGAGAGATAAATACAGTGCATAGTCAGAAGGCAATTGCAATATAATTAAACAAATTGAGTGGTGTAAATAAAGTAACTATATTGAGAAAATTTGAAAAGGTACATCTCCAATGTAGTGCAGTTACTTGGGAACTGTGCTGTAAAATTGAAGCTCTCATGCATGTTAAGGAAAAACTAATACGGAGTATTACATCTTCTGATGAACAATGAACGAACAAGTAAATGGACCAAGACCCTCAATCATATATGTGTGACAACTAATCAATGGCATCACGATTTTGATAACAAAACAACTGTAATTAGCTTGATATGCTCAGCCTTATGCACTAGGAATGAAAAATGAAAATATTAAAGCCACATTTAGGTTGGTGCAACAAGAAATTAACAATATGCAGTACTTATCGCAGATAGATGAGATGTCATGTCAACACTGTAATGAAACATCAATTTAACTTAGCCCCTTTGGATTAGCTAATGGTACGTAGTTGATAAGCTTTAAGTGCTGAAATTTACTTTATAATAAGCAACGACAATTAACATGTTTGGATAAATCATAAAAGTGTTGAAATTGAAAATAAGCAATTGGTTTATTTGATAAAGAAATGCAGATGGTTATTCTTTTATTTTAAATGACTAGAATACCCTTAAGAGTTTTACCAAAAACTATAAATTTAGAAGTTTTTATACCGAAAAGAAGGAACGACAGATATGGGTTGAAGAAGTTAGGGAATTTATTTTGGGAAAGATATTTTGAGAATTAGAAAAAATATTAAAGATAAAAGAGTGGAAAACTCTTCATCAAACTAAAAGTGCTTATAAACTGAAAAGCCATTACGTTAGGGATGACCAACTTATGGCTTATGGTGGATATTGGCTTATATGCACTCTGTATATTTACCGAACGAGATAAGCTAAAAAGTGCCAATCACCCTCTTAAAATCAATTTGTAAACCCCCAAAAGGAAATGTCAGGCAAACATTTCCTATTAAATCTAATTACTGAGGTCAGAAGGAACACAAACCCAAAGTTCCAGTTGAACTGCAAGAATAACATGGAACACAAGGACTCAGGAAACGGCAAATAACTGAGGAACTCATAGTACGCCAAAAAATTTGGAGATGGGGATGTCTTTAACAATAACTCCTTACCATTCTCCACAAGAAAAAAAAATTTGAAAGAAACTTTGCCATTGGCATAAGTAGTGGCAAGTGAAGTAAGAACAAAGAAGAGACAATGATGGTAGCAACTAGATGAGATCAAAAAGGCACTCACAGAGCAATTATATATGATTTATTAGTGTGAGAAGACAAGGCAATATTCTCTTAAAACATCACTCTCTCTTCTCCATATGCAATTAAGAAGTGAATAAGAAGAAGCAAACTACACATTCCCTTTAATAACAACAAGAACAAACAACTATACAGCTTGCTGTTTTCCTACTTCACTTTGTGCAACGTAATAATTACATTAAGACAATGGTTACATATTCTTCTATGCTTTTCCAACTTTGAAAGACTATTAATAGAATAAAGAAACCAGAAGAATCATTCAGTTCATCCTTACTCCTTCTGAGGCTGTACACCAAAGCTCAAATTCAATTTTCACCATGAATCCTAAAAGGGAAAAGCTAATACTTTCTTATTTAACTATAAAAAGAGAGAAGTATTTAGATGGATATGTTCCTAGCTGAAATTTTTAAAGCTTAGTTGGTAACCACAAGAATCCAGAATTAGCCAAATTTATGGAATGCTGGCATAATTAGCAGGAAATGCTGAATTTCCAATAGGTCATTTATCCAAAATCTTTTGCACGCATCGGGATTTTTTTGGATGTACACATCAGAAGAATTCAGACAAAACAAACGTAATTCAATTCTTCAATTAGAACCGAACTTCTAATAAACCAACAGCAATAATATTGCCATAATTATACAGATATAGCAGTAAGGAATTTAATTTCAGGAATGGACAAGAATGAATAAACAAATGATGTCCACGCAGGCAATCAACTATTGATGCCGCTTATGTACAGTTTTGAGCATGTGCCACTTATACATGGTATCATACTATCATTTACTTGCATAATCCTTACTTCACATAGACAATTTTAGAGTCACCTAATTAACTTCATAGTTGGCTTATCACTACATAAGTTTTAACCTTGTAGGAAGTTTGCAAAGTTTCCTTCATTCTTGACATACCAATAATTGTATAAGCAAGAGTTCTAACATATAAAACATCCATCAAACAATAAATACGTCAGAGATAATAATCAGTCCACTGCGGTATCTGCATAGATGGAATGAATCAGTGAATGAGGTCATCTAATTAAGATCTTAAATGCGAAAGGGAATAAAAGAGAATGTCCCTGCTATAATAAAAGAGAAAAGGAAGTAGCTAGCCAAGAAAGTCATGGTAGTCAAAAATCATTAATGAGGAGTAACATATTCCAGGCACCAATAAAAGAGGAAAAGGTTGAACATAAAGGACAGCCTATCAGCAGGAACTTCTGCCCCTCACTAGAAGAACAATAAATGGACCGAAGTGGAACAGATTTATGTAGCCTAGAATCATCAACTATGATGTCAGCAAGTTAAAATAGCGAAAAGTTGCATAACAAAATGGGCATAAGCAAACTAGACCATCTGGGAAGTGCTTGATTACTGTAATGGAAGTATCATCTATTGGATATTCATATACTAGCTAGTCTTCCTGAAACCCAAAAGTCCTAACACCTCTAACTACCCCCAGTACAATTCATGGACTTGCTGACCTTTGCATCCATTCTCTTTATATTTTCTAAAATAAGGGTAATTTTAGTAAGGTGTACCAAAGAGGTATTGCCAGTATAAAGCAACAAAATATAAATGCTCTTGCCCCAGCATTAACCTCATAATTTCTAGTTGTTTAACAAAGTTGATTCGTATCTTCTATTCCAGTTGCCTTACTCCACAAGTTATGTTTCATATAAAACTATTTTTAACAAAAGATAAACTGTCCTTTCAATTTCCAACTTCTTTAATCACTTATCCAGTTTATCTGTAAGAAAAGAAAAAGTTCTCTTCCTTCAAGAACATTTTTAGAACTAACTAGATACATAAAGTGAAACTATCTAACAAAAACAGACAAAAGTTGATGAGAGATTCTTATCATCAATTCAAGCACGGTGAACTTTGCATAATGAGAGGAATTATTAGAGAATTTGGTAGAAAATTTCTGAACATACTTCTCCAGTAGACACATTGATGATATGAGGTGTAAAAGCTTGACCAGCATTACCTGCAGAAACAAATAGGATAAAATTGAGAAAAGCAGACATCTTTCCACACCTTTAACAACAGTAACTAGGACTTTTTAAACATCAGAACAGAGTAAACTAGCTCAAAGTCTAAACATAATCAATATGCAAATATATGAAGAAAAATAATTTAAGCTCTTCGAATTACACACCCTATAACCCCTGCACCCCTGCCTTCCGAGCGAAGACAGGATAAAACAAGACATCTCTCTTATAATGGCGTAAAGAAGTCAACTTTAGAAACAATTTGTTGATGTCATGCATATCTCTCTTATATTGCCTCTTTGGTTTACTGAGTAACATTTTTCTCCATTATCCAGCAATCCCATTGATAGGAAGGGGTAACATATTTTGTATTGTATACAAACCATGCAAGATCACATTTTTAAAACTTTAGTTTAAGGAAAAAAGAAAAAAGATAAAGGTGGAGTACGTAGTAGGAGGCTCAAGTCCAACACAAGAATAAAGTATTCAATAAACTAAGGCTTAAAATAAAAAAAGAAACACAAATACAGAATACAAATACTTTTATACACATAGCATGTGCGTGCACCTAATACGAGTTGCTCGCGAGAGGTGCCAGGTATCCTATGGATTTTGCTGAGGTGCGCCAAAGTGGTCTGGACATCACGGTTATTTTATTTTATTTTATTTTATTTTAAAGTAGCATGTGCATATGTGCCTTCTAAGTCTAATATATAATGTTAGAAACTCACATTTCTAATATATAGAATGTGTCATTAAGCACATTCTAACAGATGAATATTAATCACCAAAGAAGAGAATTTTCAAATTCTAAGTTCAACTAAACAAAGTTCCAAAGGCGGCGCGTGAGAGCGCGTGAACGAGATAATGCGAGAAACTAACCGAGTGCAGCCAATTGAGCTTTCTTCGATGAACTACCAGCACCATCTACACCAGCAACACTACTCAAACCATGATCCCTCTTTTTAGGTGGAGCCGAAGCCGACGACATCCTCTTAGCAGCCGCCGCTTGCTCCGGTGTGCTATACTTTCTAGGTCTCCCTCTCTTCCTCTTCACACTCTCCATAACCGGTGACACGGCAGACGGAAGCGCACCACTATACACCATATGGGAACCGCCGCCACCAGTATTAGCAGTAGCCGCCGCCGCCGGAGTCGGTACAATTCCATTAGTCGGCGAAACTGCGGTGGTGCTAGGGTTTTGCGGCGGCTGTTGGTGGTGATGGTGGTGGTGGAAGTAAGAACTCAGTCCACTACTTTCATTCGGCTCCATTGGTGTTTTTTTTTTTTTTCGGATTTGGAGAATTGAGATATTTTTTTTCTATTTTTCGAATTAAATTCTTTTTTGATTTTCTTTATTTTTGGTTTTAACCGTGGAGATTACGTTAGTGGGCCTTTGGGGTAATTTAGAGCCGTTAGATTAAAAGGATTCCATTAACTTTTTTGAATGTATTATAGATGCTACATATCCGGATATAAGATACTCATAATCCGGATATATATCGTGTGAATGTACGTATCTAGTGTATATCAATTTATTATTATTGATTATTGATAAAATTCCTCCAAGTAGTTTTATAACAGGAAATGGATTCTCTTGTTTGTTTTCATTAAGATTAATACGTCTTTGTAGATATTTGATCATGAAAAATAAGTTAAATTTTGAAGTTGAAGTTCGAGTTGATTATATTTTTTTATAAAAATATTTTAAAATTTAAAATGTTTAAATATAACTAAAAAGTGAGATAAAAAAATGAAAACAAGTAATTCGAACCTTTTTGGTCATAAAAATTAAAAATATATTCACTTTATTTGATATTTTTAAAGTTAAAAATAAAGTTGGAATTGTGTTTGATCATAGTATTATGAAAATAGAGTTTTATGAAAAAAAAAAAAATTTAGATTTTTTTTTAAATATATTAAAAAGTGCAAAAAGTGAATCCAAAGTTAATGAAAACACCTTTTCAAACTTCAAATATTGTGAAAACGTTTTCCGAAAATATTTATAGTCAAATAAGTATTCTTGAATAAAGTAAAAACAAACTTCAGAATATTGTGTATAATATTCATGATCAAACGCCTACATAATTGTTTTTACATTTTTAATTACAACTTCAAGTTATATATGAAATTTTTATGGCCAAACAACTTTTTTTAAATAAAGTTAAATAATTTTTTTTTTTAAATAGTGGAAAATTCTTATGACCAAAATGGGGCCTTAATTTTAATGCACAACTAAATAATTAAGATGTTGTCTCTTTTTCTTTGGTAATTTGGATAGTTAATAATATAAATGCAAGAAATTAAGTACTCGGTGAAGTTTTAGCTTCGTCATGATTTGAAGGGGAAATTAGTAGACTACGCCACATTTTGGGCCTTGTAGCGAAAATTTAACAGTTTACATTTCCGAACAAAAAGAGTTCCTTTATTGTCTGCTTCGAAACTGGCAGTTGCACACTAGCTTAATTTTTTCCTACTCTTCTTCACCAACTTGTCCGCTATCTTGTTCTGTTCTCTAAAGATGTGAGCCACCTTGATTGCACACATCTCTTGGATTGGTTGTTGCACTTCAACAAATGGTTAGAATAGAGAATATGAACATGCTTTAAAGCTTGCACTAGCTCCAAATAGTCAATGTTGATAATAAAGGGTTGTAAAATTATAGGACTTGGCAATTTGCAGACCTTGTTGAAGGGTCCTGATCTCTACATGCATATGGGTAAAATCAGGTGAGCCATCAATGAAACCAGTTAACCATTCTCCAAAGTAGTTTCTAATAACCCCTCAGGCCTAGACTCGACTGGACGGCCCCATCTATATGAGAATGTAGGAATTTTGAGATGGAGGTTTCCATTTCACAGTGATAGCGGCAAACGTTCTTCTTGTCAATGTCATTACTGATTAAGAGGTTAAACTCTGTTGCGTGGTTTAACATATGCTTTCAGCCAATAATTTTTTTGTTGAAAAGATTATCATTCCTCTTAAGCCAAATACATCACATAACTTGGGGAATGATGTTGTCCTATTGACTATAATCATTGTAAGGTTTGACCTAAAGAAGTGCTAGATCTTGAGCCAGTCCAGAGTATTGAGGGGATTTACAGTGAGTGTGTGTAGTATGATGGAGGATGTTGGGTTGAAAGTTGGTAGTATTGGGACATTTAAAGAACATGTGGTCAATACCCTCAGTAGGGTGGTCATGAAAGTGACATCTTGGGGGTAGTATCAATGCCTATGAAAACAAGAATTGGTGGGAAGCCTATAATGATGAAAAAATCAAAGAAATGTTTTTATCTTGTTTGGCGCTTCAATTTTCCAAATCCAGGCAAAGGGTTGAGTTGACGTGTTGTTGGAGAGCTCCTCATTGATAACGCTCAACTTACATGTCAAATTAAGTGCAAAGCGGTCGTTGTTAATATAATTACCCAATAATAGTCGGGGTCGAATCCATGAGGAATAATGTGAGTGACGATTGAACAAGTTTGAAATTAAAATTACGTGCTAAATTCAAACCAAAGGTACAAGTTGTTATGGGGGGTAAAAGATGATTATTTTTTGACTCTTAGAGGACTAGCTTGGGTTTTGAATAATTAGAGCATAATCAATTAAGAACGGATCTTGGGATTATGCTTTCCTAGTGGCACGTTATGCATGGGAGCATGATGATTCAGTGCAAAGTTTAGTCGTTAGTGATGCGGTAGGCAGGTTGAAAGTCTTTGAGGTTAGTTTGTCAACAAGACCTCAAAGATGTCACTCATTGACCCTTTCGAGTACCTAACGAGTGTATCAATTAAAACCACTCAACACCTCAATTTGGGTATCCCTATTTCTAGGATGATACCCAAGGTATAGTCAACTTCGTAATCACCCTTATGTCTAAGATAATAGTAGTTAGCAAACTACACCAATCAATTGTCTACTATTGTCTTGGTTCTCACATCCCTCTTTAAAGGACGACATGGGTTCCAAAAGTTCACCCAACCCCCTCTTTCAAGGATGAATTGAGCTTTCAAGAGTTTGAGATTTTCACCCACAAAACCATGTGGGTATTTCGAGCTTTCACCCACAAATCTCAACCAATTCAAACAAGCAATAGTAAAACCCATCATCAACAAACTAGCAGATGCATAAATGAATAACAACCCACACACAATTGCTCCCTATTCTAACATAATCCCAAGAGGAAGAATTAGTTACATATAAGATTAAAAAGCAAGATATACCCAAAAATATCCATCAATTTGTTATTTGAAGGATAAAGAGAATGCAAATTGCAAGCTTTAGGATTCAAAAAATCTTCAATGAAAATTGTCAATCCTCCACTTGAAAGCTACTCTAATGTATTCTTCACCCTAAAAATTAGTACAGTAGTTGTCTTCTCAAAGTTGGAAACTAGATGGTGGAAAAATTCCTCAAAAGTCAGATATCTTCCAAAGAGATAGGGTTGAGCTTCTTAAGGGAATTTGGGAATCAGCAGTGTACTTTTACATCTTTGCCCCTAGGCCTAATTCCGCGTGTCCGTGATCGCACTAGATTTGCCGCGATCGTGGCTACCGCGACCGCAATTATACCCATACGATCGCGGTTGCTGACTATCTTGACTGCCCTGCGATCGCGGTAACTGAGACTTATTTCTGCTCCAGGTTTTCCAGTTGCACTTCTTTTCTCCTTTTGATTCTTTTTAGCTCAAATCCACATTTTTCCGTCCCATAACCTGTATGCTTATAAAATGTGGAAAATATTGCATTTAATCATAACTTTGTCTCACTTATACATTTAAATTATGGTAATGTGCACGAATGTTGAGTGGAAATGGGTGATAAATTCACCACTCATCAACACCCCTAACTTAAAGCTTTGCTTGTCCTCAAGCAACACTACCTCTTACCGTGAGACAATGTACATTTATGCCCAACTAGATGACCACATGATCACAATAACTTCAAGCTTAGTTACTACCACAAGTAGCTCATCAAACATAGGCAAAGCTATTCTTCCGACACCCCTCAACATAAAATGCAATATATCCAAGGATGCAAAAGACTTCAAAGAGCAACCAAGCAACGATCACTAATACTCTAGAAGTGACTCGACTTTGACCTCAATATCAAAATACTCCTTTTGCCTCATTTATTCGGGAGATGACAAAATCATTCACCTCAACTTGTTCACAACCTTCTCACAAGAAAGAAAATTCTGTACACCAAGCTACCAAGTATGCAACAAGGAATTTAATTGCAAAACACATTCTCTCTCAAGAACTCTCAATGCTAACAAGTACCATGTCATAGGCTTGCCCCTATTTTCAATCGCCACTACAGTGAAAATACTTGGTTGGAGATCTCAAAGGGCTTTTTGAGCTTGTAACGTAGGTTCGGGGTCAGGTACGATATCTTTTATGAATAACAGGGTTGTACCCTTCTTGAACATCTACATTACACTAATCTAACCAACTTTTGATCATGGGCCACTTCTTTTATTTTCACTTTTTACATATATGCCTATTTTTGTTCCCTTAGTTCACCTATTTTCTTTTTATTTCTTTTTCTTGCACCTTTTGTGCTTCTCTTCCAATCTTTACCACCCCTAACTTAGGCTTTTAGCCTTAAGTTGCAATTTTAGGATCATAGGGGGTACGGTTCAAAAGAGGGGTAAAAATTAAAAGGCTTACGGCTTGCAATCTGTTTTCCAAAGAAAGGTCTAAAGGCTCAAAGTGGGTGACAAGGGATAACATCTATGGAAGGATAGGCTTTTTAGGCTAAAGTGGACTTCCAATGTCACAAATATGGCCTAAGATCATCTCACCAACTGAGTAATCAAAATTAGCTTTGAGAGATTAATGGGACAAGTTCAAGATGGTACAAGTACACATGAGGTTTGGACAAATACCACACATGACATGCAAATTCACCAAGGGAGATAAATTGCTTATCCCACTAGAGACAAAAATTGAGTATCTATCAATTTTCATAAGCCAAAATTTTGGAGTCACAAAAAGATAAAAAGTTTTGTTGTCAAGGTTGCTCACGTTAATGCCCTTGATTTTTGAAAAATTTTGAATGGAGGGAGGTGTTTGCTTTGCATTTGCACCACGCACAGTTTGCTAATTATGGCACCAACCCAAGCCTTTGTCTCATACTGTGGCTTTCATACGAGCAAATCATATGACTACTCAGATTTCGCCATAGGTATAAATGCGATCCCAAATCTAAAATACCACGGATACTCAGACTTTCCCTGCATCTATGGCTCAAAATCCAATCATGACATTTTTACCTTAAGAATGTCGTCACTCAATCTATCACAGGGAAAGGCTCGTCGAACATTATTATTAAAAGAAATAAAAAGCTGAAAATGAAAACAATCAATTTCAAAAAAATTTCATGCTTCGTGTAAACTAAGTTCAAGTATTATAAGACCATGTGTACACACATAAGGGCAGAGCAACAACCCAAACTACAAGACTTGTAGTGACATCATTACATAATACAAAAGCATAAAAAAGGTTAAAGGGCTTCATGAAACTACATTTAACTATGTTGAAAGCTGGCATAGTGGCGCAATTGCGGCATGATCGCGATACTTAAGACATTTTGGTCTCCTATTTTGCCTTATTTTTCTACATGTCTGCTACCATTCTAAACTTGGTTTCCCCTTGTTTTTGGTATCCATTCTGCCTAAAGCACCTGCAAAGCACTAAAACTTTGTGACTTATTCAAAAATAAATAGTGTAAACCTGAAAACAATGGGTTGCCTCCCATCTAGCGCTTGATTTAATGTCACGTCATGACGTGATGCAACCCGATCAAGGGCCTTGTCGTAATGGCCATCCCAATTTCGACCAGGACTGGAGACCACACCCGTTACCTAACCCAAACTCCAACCACCTACCCTGAGTTGGTTGAATTTTGAACATATAACAAGACAGTGTAATAGTTCACATGAAGACTCTGGGATATGATCATGACCGTGACCGACCCAACTAAGTCCAATCGTACCAACCAAACCAAACCGCTCCAATACCAAAATCAAAAGTCATAAACCAGGGTACAACCAATTGGATACCAAAATATAATATGATTAATCCTAAAATAAAATATGATGGAACAATAAGAAATTATGTCCAATGATGTCAGCCCACCAACTTATTCCAATGCCAAGGCCGACACCAATACCGATCCCGCCCATACTAATCTACAGTAGTACCACAATGTCTCTAACCAAAAGGGTAAGAATATTCGGTTGGGATATGCCCCCAACCATAGCCAAAACCAATATCCAAAATAAAGTCAAAGTATGTAGGAATATCCATATCATGAAATGGAGCCTTCCGAAAAGATGGAAGCTCACCACTTTAATCCAAGTGTTGATACTGAGTCCGAATGCTAAATAGGAGGAGTGGGATGGCTGATTCCTGCATAGCGTAGTTATACAGCCGCCAGTAGACGGGTTAGCGAGCGATCGTTAGCATGAACTAAGGATAAGGATAAAATAATATCATTTATAAAACCAAGCAAACCATTCATAATGCGTACAACCATACACATATATATATATGCCGAGAAAGGGAACCATGTTTAGCCTATACTTAAAACCTTTACCTAGGTTGGGTAGCATTGCCATCCTAAATCACCCACGGGCTATATGAGTTCAGCTTCCCTCTGCTGAAAGGGCTCTAGTGCGTGAATCTGCACGACCAGAGAAATAACCTTGGGATGACTAGTACATCCCCCAATATAAAGTGTGACATCATGCACACAGTCACTAAGACCAAACCTCACATCGATAAATATAAGTTCCAGTTTTAGTTTCTCCGGGACATCCACCTTCCACAACTTTGGTACAACTCTTTCTTTAATGCCCAATTAAAACTATTTTCCAACCAATAAAATCATTAATCATTTATTAACCAAGGCCATTAGTAGTGGTATCGTCATACTAACCATTACTTGCAAGTATTATCCATAGTCAACCATTTAGATATTAAGGGGACTTTCAAGTACCCTTTCATTAACCATATCAAATCACTTGGGGATCACCATGTACCTCACAAGCATTACCATTTAGCGTTTAACCATTTCTTTAAACTATTTGAGCCATTTAGGTTCCATTACCAAGTTTAAAACAAGCAAGAATTCCATTAAAACACATTAATGCAATGAAAACATTCTCACAAGCATTTTATCAAACACCTTGGGGGTGTAATGTAATCAAAACCAATTCTAATTACCATTTAACCATTCCCATGCAACCCAAGCATTCAAAACCAACATTAATGCATATAAAAACATAATTGAAACCATAGGAAACCATAGCCAATATTTGTAAATAAAACCCCCAAATCATATTTGAAAACCAAAAGAATACAACAATGAAATCATGAAAACCAATAGTAAAAATCATGTTTTTACTTAGAACTAACAACGAGAGAAGAGAACATGCCTTAATTGACAAAGTAGACAGAGAGAAATGACCAACAAGATCCCCAAGTTGGTCCGTAAGATGAAACCCTAGCTTCCCTTGCCCAAAAGCTCTCGAGAGGATTATAAAGTGTTTAGGAATAGTTTCTAAATGAATAGAATAATAGAGTAAATACTCTCCCAATTAGGTTAGAAGTCATGGGGTCCTATTAGGTTAAGTGGGGAAATATCCAGAATACCCTCATTTAAGTTGCACAAAATCCCATCACAGGGAACGACTGACCTACACGAGTCATACCCTTCGATACGAGTTATACCCGCCTCCCGTATCATGAGCCTCAGTCTTTGGACCCAACACTGTCCAACATACGACTCATCCAACCCAAGTTGTATCCACAGTATATGATTTGTACCTTTAACCCGTACCCCTGGCAACATAGAATACCAAGAAACTTGACCAGTGTCCCCTATACGAGTCTTCAATAGGACTCGTATCCTGACTCGCGACTCATGGTGAGCCACCCGTACTCAGACTCAACTTAAGTTACCAAGTCTAAGGAAAAACCCAAACCATACGATCCGTACTCCAACCATACGACTCGTACCACCTAAGTCGTACCCATTCGAGTGACTAAATACATCCCACCAATTAATACTGGTCAGCATACAACAAGTCCATGCCATTAGTACCCCAACATACGACTCATATTTTTGAGTTGTATTAGGTCTGGAGACTGAATGACGAACAAGGTAGGTCAACCACAAGCACGAGTCGTTTGCATTATCAAATATAAATCCAACCCTTAGATGCCTCTACTCTTACCTTTAAGGAAGAAAACAAAGATGCAAGAGATTCAACCTTTTCTTTAACAAACATAGAAAACAAAGATGTGTTCAAGAACACATACCTTTTGCATGAATACAAAGAGCAGAAAACAAGAGCGGATACTTGGACTTCATGTCCTCCTCCGCTTCCCATGTAGCCTCTTCCACCTTGTGGTTCCGTTATAGAACCTTAATCGAAGCCACATCTTTGGTCCGTAACCGATGAACCTTCCTATCCAATATCTCAATCGGGACTTCTTCATAAGATAGAAAATCTGAGATACCTAATTCTTCCAAAGGAACAACCGAAGAAGGATCACCAATGCATTTCCTCAACATGGAAACATGAAAGATCGGATGAAGCAAACCCAAACTAGAAGGCAACTCTAATTCATAAGCAATATTACCAAACTTCCGCAAAATCACATAAGGGCTAATATATCGAAGACAGAGCTTTCTTTCTTTGCCAAACCGCACTACTCCCTTTATAGGATACATCTTTAAGAATACCTTGTTCCCAACCTCAAACTCCGTCTAACATCCGCATAAGACTTTTGGTGACTTTGGGCAGCCTTAAGCCTATCCCAAATCACCTTCACCTTCTCCATAGCTTGATAAACCAAATCCAAGCCAAACATATCCATCTCACCAAGCTCAAACCAATCGATAGGAGATCTACACCTCCTACTATACAACACCTCAAAAGAGGCCACACCAATACTAAAATGATAGCTGTTGTTATAAGAAAATTCCACCAAAGGTAAATGCTCAACCCAATTGCCACCACAATTAATTACTCACGCCCAAAGCGTATTCTCCAAAGTCTGAATAGTCTTTCTACTTTCCCATCTGACTGCAGATGAAAAATAGTAGTCAGACTAACCTTAGTACCCAACCCTTTCTGTAAAGACCACCATAAATGAGATGTAAACTGCGTACCATGATAAAAAATAATTGAAATAGGCACCCCATGTTGCTTCACAATCTCCTGAAGATACAGCTTCGCATAATCCTCCGCTGAAAAGGTAGTTCGCACTGGCAAAAAGTGAGCAGACTTTGTCATCCTATCCATGATGACCCAAATTGAATCATATTAATTTCAAGACTGAGGAAGACCGGTAACAAAGTTTATATTGATCACTTCTCATTTTCATTCGGGCAAGTCAATTTCTTGATACAACCCACTAGGCCTCGTGTGCTCAACCTTAACCTGTTGACACACTATGCATTTGGCCACAAAATTAACCACATCCCTCTTCATACTATTTCACCAATAGATCTCCTTGAGATCATGATACATATTTATCGAGCTGGGATGAATAACATATCATGACTCATGTGCCTTAGTCTAAACTCTTTGTCGCAAACCGTCGACATCAGGAATGCACAACCTCCCTTGGTACTGTAAAGTACCATTACCGTTAATCTCAAACACCACCAACTTTTTCCCACCAACATCACTCTTGATTTTTATCAATATAGGAACTAACAGTTATTTCTCCTTATCTCTGCACAAAGAGATGATAGAACCACTTCTTGAACCCTCACACCACCATCCTTGGAGTTCAGAAGATGAACTCTAAGATTAGCCAAAAGGTGAATATCCTTCACTAATTCCTACTTTTTTTTCCTCTATATAAGCCAAACTCCCCATGAACAACCTACCAAGAACATCAGAAACCATGTTAGCTTTACCTGGGTAATACTGAAGACTCATATCATAGTCCTTGAGAAGCTTGAGCCATCTCCTCTGCCTGAGATTAAGCTCCTTCTAAGTGAACACATACTGTAGATTCTTATGATCAGAAAAGATATCCACATGGAAACCATAGAGATAATGCCGCCAGATTTTCAAAACAAATACAAACGCCTATGGCTCCATGTTATGAGTAGGATAATTCCTCTCATGCACCTTCAATTGCTTGGAAGCATAGGCAATTACCTTTCCATGCTGCATCAAAACACAACCAAGCCCCACCTAAAATATATCAGAATAAACCACGAACCCATCATTGCCTTTCGGCAAAGTCAGAATTGGAGCTGAAGTCAACCTATCCTTAAACTTCTAAAAACTACCCTCACAAGCATCCAACAAAGAAAACTTGACCTTCTTTGGAGTCAACTTAGTCAAAGGAGCAGCTATCGAAGAGAAGCTTTCTACAAATCGCCTATAATACCCGGCTAAACTCAAGAAGATCCGAATATTAGATGGAGTCGTGGGTCTAGGCCAACACTTCACCACAGAAACCTTTTTCCGATCTACCATGATCCCCTCGCTAGAAATAATATAACCCAAGAAAGTTACAACATTTAACCAAAACTTATATTTAGAGAACTTGGCATACAACTGCAGTTCTTTCAAGGTCTGCAGAACCACACAGAGATGATTAGTATGATCTACCTTACTCTTTGAATAAATCAGAATGTCATTAATAAACACAATAATAAAGAGATCCAACTATTGCCTGAAAACTCTGTTCATCAGATCCATAAACGTCACTAGGACATTAGTCAATCCAAATGACATCACCAAGAATTCAAAATGCCTATATCGAGTATGTAAAGCCATCTTAGGGATATCCACCTCTCTAATCTTAAGCTGATGATACCCAGACCGAAGACTATCTTAGAAAAGAACTTGGCACCTTGCAATTGATCAAATAAATCATCAATCCTTGGAAGAGGATAGTTGTTCTTCACCGTTACCTTATTCAACTGCTCGTAGTTAATGCACATTCGAAGGGAACCATCCTTATTGCGCACGAACAATACCAATGTACCCCACAGAGAAACACTAAGACGAATAAATCCCTTATCCAAAAGATTCTTAAGTTTCTCTTTGAGTTTTCTCAACTCAGTCGAAGTTGTTCTATATGAAGGAATAGATATTGGACTTGTGTCTAGAAGCAAAGCAATACCAAACTTTATTTCCCTATCTGGAGGTACACCACGAAGATCATCCGGAAAGACCTCTGGAAACTCGTTAACCATTGGAATTGACTGGAAAGAAGGACCTTTCGAGCTAGAATCTTTAACCCAAACTATGTGATAAATATAACCTTTGGATATTAACCTCCGAGCTCTAAGATAAGAAATAAACCTCCCCTTAGGAGCTAAAGAACCACCCTCCCATTCTATAACTGGCTCACCAGGGAACCTAAAGATAATTTTTTGGGTCCGACAATCTAAGGAAGCGTAACAGGAGTGTAACCAATCCATACACAAATAACATCAAAGTGTACCATTCCTAATTCAAATAGATCCACCAGGGTCTGCTTGTCACCAACAGATATCACACACCCCCTATAGACTTTTTTAGCAATAATCGAGTCACCTACTGGGGTAAAAATAGAAAAAGAATCTAAAATCACTTTGAAATCAAAATCAAAAGATACAACCACATAAGTAGTCACATATGAGAGAGTAGAATCCGGATTAAGCAAATAATATATATCACCAGAAAAGAGCTGTAATGTACCAATAACGACATCAAGTGATGCCTCAAATTCTTGTTGGGATGCCAATACATACAATTTTTTCTGACCAACACTAGAACCAGGAGCAGTAATAGAAGCAGATGAAATACCACAGGGTGTATAAATAGAAGATGAAGCCACAAGAACTTTGTTCGCCCCCGTAGCAACTTTTTTAACTGGATAATCCCAGAGCCGATGGCCTGTTTGTCCATACCTAAAATACTTATCCCTCTCTTCGTCACAGTAACAGTAAAACCCATACTTTTTCTAGCTCAGTTTAACTTCTAGTGTGTCAAGGGTTAACTTTAAAAAATGAATAACTCTTGATGCATATAGAATTTTCCAGCTCTAGACCCACTAACGTGTAGATTATTGAATCAACTTTTCAATGATACAAATTTCTCCTTAATTCGATACTCGGTTGAGAAGTTATGGTTATTTTAGTGAAAATAATAAAGCATTGCATCGCGGTGAGGTGCAGATTCGCAATTCTCCAATTTCCAGTGAGGCACCGTGATTAGCCCAAGTCGTGGTGGAGCCCAAATTTCCGTTCGTCCCTTTCCAGTAGCTCACTGCGATTTGCTAATATAGCATCAAAATCCTCAAAAAGGCAATCTAGTCATTTCCCAAGCCCCAAAATCGAGAAAAACAAGGAGTTAAAACCTATTTTAAGCACATTATACATACTTTTTATCAAATTACTCTCCAAGAAACCCTAGAACTTCAAATCTTAAACCTCAAAAAATCCAAATTCTACCATTCTTTTATCAAGATAACCAAAAATACAAGATTTCTAATTCAAGATCTTCAAGAAATCAACTTCAAAGGCACAAATAGGAATTCAAGTTTAGGATTCCTTATCAATTTCATCAAATAAGATACGTGAAAATTTTAACAAAGATAATTTTTATCCTTGTGCCCAAAGTTGGTTTTAAAGTTGATTTTTATATGAAATTACATGAATTTTAGTTTAGGCTTTATACCCACTTATTATGCGAATTGCTGTAATTTCAGCCTTAGAATTAAATTTTCAAGATTTTTATTATTTAGCATGAATTTTATGATGAGTTGACATGAAATAGATGCATGGGTTAGTAGCCCTAGTTTGAATGTGTTATTTCAATAAGATTATGCTTTTAAGCATCCCATGATTTGTTATATTTAGATTTTGAACAAAGATTTGATCTTTTGAACTCAGCTTAAACATGGAGTCCATTTTACAGATTTAACTATAGTTTATAGTAAGAAGATCCACAAGAGTTTTTCATTATAAACCCTTATGCTAGTTTTAAAAGTGGATTTCCAACAGAATGAGCATACATATTAAAGGGAGTAGTATTTAGCATCGAGTTTGGTATGTTCTCATGACTCAGAACTACGAGCCAACATAGGTTCAGATTATCAGATTTTTCTCATTTCTATATGGATAATAGATACAGATATGATCACTTAGATTATGTTATACTCTTTGGTAAGAGTATGACACTTCCCACCAACGTGAGGTTTTCCCATAAGGGAACTAGACGTTGGACACTATGATAGCTCATATAGTGTATGTCTGTTAGAAGAACCTCCCTAATAGTAAAGACTTACAGAATAACTTTTAAAAGAATTTCCTATAGCCTACAAAAAAGAGTAAAGAATAACAGAAAAGCTTTTAGAAACTAAGCGTAAAACTCTTGATTTTATTCAGATATTGCTTTATATAAGTCATTAGCTACTAGATTTCAGCTTTTAGTTTATAGATACAGATGTGAGCCTTTTTACACTTAGCATGTATAACTTGAAAACAAATTTCAAGTATAGATTTAGAACTAAGTATGGTGGGTCACAATATTTATATAGTATGTTTTATTATCCATGATTTATGATTGCAGTTTTTAATTACTCAAGCGTAAGTGAGTCATTATTACTTAGCATGTATTATTTATGAGAGATATATATATATTCCCTCACTGTTTTACTATGCATTTCACCCCTATATACGTAACACATTCTAGAAGTATTAATCCACATATACGTTTATGTGCTACATTGTCTCATAATGTAGGTTCAGGTGCTCAGTTTCAACAGCGTGAGTGATTTCGAGCATCTCCATCTACATCCCGATAGTTAGTGAGTCCTCATAGATCGGGGACCTAGTTATTCAATTTTTTTAGCTTATTAGAGTAGTTGATTCAGTATTTTTAGTCAGTTCAAGTCAGTTGGGGACTTGCCTCAGTGGCTCTCTAGTGATTAGTAGTAGAGACTTGTCAGACTGCTAGATATGATTCAGATTTCTAGTATTGATTGATCAGACTTTTGAGTTTAGTATTTTCTATATTTCTTTATTAAAAGCTTCAGATTTAGTAGATGGCTTACAGGGTTAGCTTGAGGCTATTCGTAGTCTTGAGTATCGTGTGACATCTCGGGACCCATTTTCGGGGCATTACAGTAACCCCAGTGAGGATGACCACAAATATGACCAAGAGGGCATGAAGAAATAGACTGACCTCCGCTCGCTTGAGATTGGGCACCATGTTCCCAAAAATTATCACCACCCTGATGATGCCTATAGCTCGACTACTTCGAGTAAGGGGCACCAGCAGTGGAGAAGGAACCTGAGCCCCCCCTTATTTCTACCATTTGCCATCATCCTAACCATCCTGACCACTCTGAGACTGAGCACCTCCCTAATTAGAAAACCTGCTCTTCTTACCCTTTCTATCTCCGAACTCTGCCTGCCTCCTCTTCTCATCCTCCACCTGTTGCATATGAACAGTCAAACTAGGAATGTCCATTTCCTTAACCAACAAAGCAGTCTTTCTATCCAAGATTAAATCTTGATTCAGCCAAGAAACAAACTTTCTCATCCTCATTCTCATGTCAACCACCAAATCATGAACATACCTTATAGCTGATGGAACTTCAAGTCATATTCCTTGACAGTTATTATCCTCTGCTTAAGATTCACAAACTCCTCTATCTTTGCCTCCCTTAACTCTTGAGGAAAGAAACGGTCCAAGATGGCATTAGAAAATGCCTCCCACAATATTGATTTCTCTACATCACCCTTATTCATGTCCTACTCTTTATACCACTTGTATGCAACATCTTTGAGTTGATAAGCTGCAAAGTTCACACCTTTCACATTAGTAGCCTGCATTACTCGAAATATCTTTTTCATTTTATCCAAGGAAGCCTGAGGATCCTCCTCCACCTTTACTTCAGTGAACGTAGGATGATTTAACTTTATAAACTAGCCAACGCTTGTGGCCTCAGCAAACGACTCACCAGATACATCCCGTTCAGC
Source organism: Capsicum annuum (assembly GCF_002878395.1). Taxonomy (NCBI): domain Eukaryota; kingdom Viridiplantae; phylum Streptophyta; class Magnoliopsida; order Solanales; family Solanaceae; genus Capsicum; species Capsicum annuum. The sequence continues at coordinate 26,405,765 of NC_061122.1, forward strand.
CAGAGCGACAACCAATTGGGAAATAACATGAATCAATTTGTGAAATTCCGCATTAGTCAGCTCACCCTGAGGATGATTAGTAGCAACTGGTGAAACTTCAGAACTATCAGGGATAGGACCCATGGAGTGAAGATAAACTCCAAACGTAGGACGTACCCCCTCAGTATTATCCTCAAATGGGACAAAAGAGTTTTCTTGTATTTTAGAGCAATGGGCATGATCTGAAAGATGAACAAACAAGGATTAAAGAATATTTCAGGATTTAGATTCCAAGTTTGAAAGTAGAATACCAAGAAAGTGAAACATTCCTAAATGCCTCTCTTAAAAGTATGGCACGCTACACCCCCCTAAAAGAGACTCTACTAGACACAGCTTTGTGGACTCTCAATTGACCATGATCTTAAAGCTATGATACCAACTTAACGCTACTCGATTGGGGGCCTTATCGTAATAGGCATCCCAAGTTAGACTAGGACTAGAGACCACCCTCGTTACCTAACCTAACCTCCAGTTGGCTGCCCTGAGTTGGATGAATTTCGAGCATATAGCAAGATATTCTAACGGCTCACATAAAGACTCTAATATAGGATCACAATCGTTACCAACCCAACCGAGTCCAATCGTACCAACCAAACCAAACCATTCCAATACCAAAATAAAATGCCATAAACCAGACTACAACCAAATGGATACCAAAATATAATATGATTAATCCTAAAAAAATACAATGGAATAGAGAGAAATTATGTCCAATGGTGTCATCCCACCAACTTATTCCAATATCAAGGCCGACACTAATACCGATCCTGCCCATACCAATCTATCATAGTACCACAAGGCCTCTAACCAAAAGAGTAAGAATATTCGATTGGGATATGCCCCTAACCATAGCCAAAACCAATATAAAAAATAAAGTCAAAGTATGTAGGAATATCCATATCATGAAATGAAGCCTTCCGAAAAGATGAAAGCTCACCACTTTAATTCAAGTACTGATACCGAGTCCTAATGCTAAACAGAAGAAGCAGAATGGCCGATCCCTATATAGCATAGGTATACAGCCACCAGTAGATGGGTTAGCGAGTAATCGCTAGCATAAACTCAAAATAAGGATAAAATAATGTCATTTATAAAACCAAGTAAACCATCCATAATGCATACAACCATACATATATATATCCATGCCAAGAAAGGGAATCGTGTTTAACATGCACTTAAAACCTTTATCTGGGCTATGTAGATTTGTCATCCTAAACCACCCACGAGTTATATGGGTTCAGTTTTCCCTGCTGAAAGGACCCTAGTACATAAAGCCGCACGATCGGAGAAATAACCTTAGGATGACTAGTACACCCCCAATATAAAGTGTGACATCATGCATATGGTCACCAAGACTAAACCCCACCTCGGCAAATATGAGTTTCCAGTTTTGCTACACCTCTCCTTTTAATGCCTAATGAAGACTATTTTCCAACCAAAAAAACCATTAACCATTTATAAACCAAGACCATTGGTAGTGGTATCGTCATACCAACTATTACTTGCAAGTATTATCCATGGCCAACTATTTAGAGATTAAGAAGACTTTCAAGTGCTCTTCCATTTACCATATCAAACCACTTAGGGATCACCATATACCCTACTAGCATTACCATTTAGCCTTTAACCATTCCTTTAAACCATTTGAGCTATTTAGGTTCCATTATTAAGTTTAAAACAAGCAAAAATTCCATTAAAACACATTAATGCAATGAAAACATTCTTATAAGCATTTTATCAAACACCTTGGAGGTATAATATAACCAAAACCAATTCAAATTACTATTTAACCATTCCTATGCAATCCAAGCATTCAGAACCACTATTAATACATATAAAATCATAATTGAAACCATGGGAAACCATAACCAAGTATTTTTAAATAAAACCCCCGAATCATATTTGAAAACCAAAAGAATATAATAATGAAATCATGAAAACCAATAGTAAAAACCATGCCTTTAGTTGGAACTAACAACAAGGGAAGAGAACATGCCTTAATTGACAAAGTAGATGGAGAGAAATCGCCAACAAGATCCCCAAATTAGTCCTTAAGATGAAACCCTAGCTTCCTTTGCCATGCCCTTGAGAGGATTATAAAGTGTTTAGAAATAGTTTCTAAATGTTAATGAATAGAATAATAGTATAAATAATCTCCCAATTAGGTTAGAAGTCGTGGGGTTCTATTAGGTTAAGTGGGGAAATATTCATAATACCCTCACTTAAGTTGCACAAAATCCCATCACAGGGATATGAATGACCTACACGAGTTGTACCCTTTGATACAAGTGTTGCCCATCTCTCATATCCTGAGCCTCGATCCTTGGACCCAACACTGTCCAACATATGACTCATCCAACCCAAGTCATTTCCATAGTATACGATTTATACCTTCAACACGTACCCCTGGCAATATAGAATACCAAGAAACTTGAACATTGTCTCCTATACGAGTCTCCGATATGACTCGTATCCTGATTCATGACTCGTGGTAAGCCACCCGTACTTAGACTCAACTTAAGTTACTAAGTCAAAGAAAAAACCCAAACTATACGATCTGTATTCCAACCATTCGACTCGTACCACCTAAGTTATACCCATTCAAGTGACTAAATTCATCCCACTAATCAACACTGTTCAGCATACGACAGGTCCATGCCATCTTTACCCCAACATACGACTCATACTCCTAAGTCGTATTGGGTTCAAAAAATGAAATTCTAGAAAAAATTTTATGGTCCAGAAAATAGGGTGTTTTACGACGCCTCTTTAATCATCATTTATGTCTCCACTTAGAGGATTTGAAGTGGTACCCCAACTTTTAATCAATATGTCTTTATGGTACTTGGGGGTAAGACGAGGGAGCAACGATACTTCTTCTATCACGCCACTTTGAAGAATTAAATCTTTTACCCAATTTTACATATAATTTTTGAGTTGGCCCATTGGGTATCAATGAGAACTTTAAAAATCCACTTGCTACACATTCAGTTTCGCATTTGTTGACCTTCAAGTGGCGGGATTTCTTTCTCCCTTTACGAATTACAAACTCCAAAATATAGGAATTTTGTTCCTCGCCTCAAAAATTCATCATTTTCTTGGGTGGTTTGACTTTCATCACATCCACCAAGCATAGTATTGAAAAGTGATTCGAGTGAGGTCCTCTTCCTAATTCCGGAGTTGTATACTTCTTGGCATTCTCCCTCCAAAATGGATTAAAGCCTTAATAAAGGATTTACTTAGCTTTTTCTTTTGAATCTAGTATCATTTTCTTAATGATGGCATTATCTCTTATATTTGGTTCTATTGGTTGAGAAACCGTTAAGGGTTGTTCATGTCAAACTCATTTAGAAGAGCGGGTATACTCATGGTGTTTGAAAGATTGGCTTTATTACCTATTTTTTCCATCCTTTTGATTTCCTTGTTACATGCCCCACAATTTAATGCATGAGATGTATGTTATCCCCAGTTGTGTCCACTCGGTCCAAGATAAGTTGAAGCATTGTTTCAATTTCATTGTCTTTGACACGTTGTTCTTCCTTTTCCCCATCATAAAACCTATCAAAATCATAAGAATAATTAGCAATAGGGTTAGTATAGCGGGGTATGGGGGCATTTGGACAATCACTCTAGTATAGCGGGGTATGGGGGCATTTGGACAATCACTCCAATGTCCATCTCAACCACCACATAAAGAACAATCATACTCCCAATAGGATCGAGATGGTGCACACATCTCTCTCTGAGGAGCATATCTACAATCTTGCCAAAAGTAGGGTCCATCATAATGTAGACATGGATCATCAAGATAAGATTTCCAACCACCAAAATCATATTTGTCTCAAGATGTCATAGGGACAAGTAAACAAAAATTAAAAATCTACCTAACACAAGAAACAAAAGAAAATAACAAACAACTATTTACAAGTTTGAATCCAAGTAAGTAAGCCAAAATTCCAAACTTACTCAATACGCTAAATTGTTCTCCGACAATGGTGCTAACTTTTTTATAACGCTCAACTTATACACGTAGTAATGAGGGGGGTTTAGACGTTTCAAACAGATGATTATTTTTTGACTCCTAAAGGACTAGCTTGGGGTTATGAATAATTAGAGTATAATTAATTAAGAACGAATCTTGGGATTATGCTTTCATAGTGGCAAGTTGTGCATGGGAGCATGATGATTCAGTGCAAAGTCTAGCCGTTAGTGATGCGGTAGCCTAGGTTAAAAGTCTTGAGGCTAGTTTGTCCACAAGGCCTCAAAGATGTCACTCATACCCTTTCGAGTACCTAACTTAGAAAAATTTGTAAAAAAATTTCCTAACTTTATAAAGTTAAAGTATTAAACTTTTTTCTCCATAATTTTAAAATTATAAATGTAAACTATAATTGCATCAAACTAAACAAATTTAAAAAAAAAATTAAGGCGAATAGCTTTTATATTTATTCAAATTTAGTACATTGTACATTTATTACAAATATTAAAAGAGAATCTAATATACGCAGCCACCTTCTAGGAAGGGTTCTGTTTGTATTAGATCTCTACTCTAGAATCTTATTAATATCTATAATGTCCATAATATTCTAGACGTAAGTTTTCTATTTCTATATTTTTCGGAATTGGTCTTTTTCCTTGTTCTTTCATTGCTTCCATTCCATCATCACTATTCTCCTCAAATATTTTATCTATTTCGTCTTCAATTTGGGGCGGTAATTTTGGAAGTCCAAAATTTTTTCGTTCGGCATTGATCCAATCTCTAAATAATATCGAAATCTCCAAACTATCCTTCGCCAATGAATATCAATGATCTCCAATCATAAATCTTCCTATGCTTAAAGCTTGCTCCGAATATCAATGATCTCCAATCATAAATCTTCCTATGCTTAAAGCTTGCTCCGAAGCAATCGAAAAAGCTTGACTTGCTAGCAAATCTCGAACCACCCTTGAAAGTTTTAGAAATTATCTGGTATGGGTGTTCCACCATGCTAAAAGTTGTTGTTGTCCATTTGCATCTCTAATATTTTTCCAATCCTGAGAAATATATGAATCAAAATTATTACTGCTACAACATTGAAGACCAACTTCTTCACCTATTTCGTCATCTAAATCATCATATCTATGTCTAGAAGTAGGAGGTTCGACCGGCCCAATATATTATTCCATAACTAGATACATGTTATATAAACTTCTGGCTTTAGGTACTATTCTAGCACAACAAGTTTCAACTGATGGATTTTCATGAGGTTCTAAATTGGTGTAAATTTTTTGAACTATCATCATTACACTATGTTCTTTGTAAAATGGGTTGAATAAAGTAGCTGTCAAATAAATTTGTGTAATAGGATAAAAATATTTTTTAAATTTGTCAACCATAGCTTCAATTGCCTCTTTGTAAGGATTTTTTTTTTTATATTTAGCAAGTACTTTAGAAATAGTAGTAATATTTTCTAAAACAGAAGAAATAGTTGGAGTATATTGTGCAGATACTATGTTCGTAGCTTGATAAAAAGTTTTCAAAAATTTATAAAGTTCTTCTTTTTCAATCCAATCATCAGAACTTAGCCTTAAATCATTATTCGAATTAAGCGAATTATAAACTAATTGTATAGGTTCACAATATACACGAGCAACTTTAAGCATTTGATACAAAGAATTTCATCTAGTAGAAAATGGCCAAAAAATCCCTCAACCTTTACCCCAAATCCCAACTACACACCTATACTTTGCGGAGGTCCTATGACCCCCCCTGAACTATTTTAAAGTGGAATATTTACACACCTAAAAACTCATGCCTAGACATTGTTTCAGGCAGTGAGCTGCACTCGCTTCAATGTCATGCCACGTCATTTTTTTTATTTTTTTACTCTAAAAATTAATTATTTAACTTTATTATTTTCTTTTCTCTTCCCCATTTTCCATTATGCTCCATTTTCTTCTTTAACCACATTTTATTTTTGTAGTTAATTTTTGAAATTCAATTTTGTATTAAATTATATATGGCATTGTGGATTATGTTGGAAATTATATATGTCATTTTGGATTAAGAACTTTGAACATTGTGGAAATTATATACGTCGGAGTTGGAGTTCAAAGCTTTAAGCTCGCTATTAATGGCGGATCTTGAGCAAAAAGAGAGGAAATTGGAGAACTGGGGAAATTATATATGGCATTGTGGGTTAAAAGCTTTGAGCATTGTGGAAATTATATATGTCAGAGTTGGATTTCAAAGCTTTGAGCTCGCCATTAATAAACTTTGTTAAACTTTCTTGCCTCCTTAGTTCAAGTGTTTCTTGTTTCCAGCAATAACCTTTTCCAAATTATCAAAAAACACTATTAATGAGTCCTCAACATTAATGAGTTCAAGAAAGATGAGAAAATAAAATTGAAGATGAGGAAGATGAGGAAAATCCATTAATGAATTGTAGAATTTTTTGTTTTGGGAAAGAGAAGAAGAAGACGAGAAAATGAATAAGAAAAAGTAATAATTAAAATTATTTATACAAAAAATATTTTTTAAAAAATTAATAAATAATTTCGTTCTCACTCTCTTTAAAGAGAGTGAAATACACTCTCTTTAAAGAGAGTGAAATACACTCTCTTTAAAGAGAGTGAAATACACTCTCTTGCCATGTCAGCTCTCGGGGATGTAAATATTCCACTTTAAAATAGTTCAGGGGGGTCATAGGACCCCTACAAAGTATAGGTGTGTAGTTGAGATTTGGGGTAAAGGTTGGGGAGGCTTTTGGCCATTTTCTCAGGAATTTCTCTTAGAACTTTCTATATGGAAGTTCACATTTTCCACATTGATATTTAAAATCATCTATTATAGTCTTTTTTATTTTTAAAAATAAAATTACAAGCAATTCGAACTTTACAACAATCATTTTCAAACAACTCAACACCATCATGTACTATTAAATTTAAAATATGTGTAGTACATCTAACATGAAAATTATCATCATCCATAGGACATAGTCTAGCATTTAAAAAATCAATGGCTTTCAAATTATAGAAGCATTATCTAATGTACATGTCATAGTTTTATCAATAAGTCTAAAATATTTTAAGCAATCTGTTATTGTAATAGATATAAATTTATCGATTTTAGTCTCGTCAACATATTTATAAGTAATAATTCTTTTTTGCATGTTCCAATGGTGATCGATCCAATGAACCGTGATAGTAAAATAATCATTACCGAGAACACTACGACTCATATAAGAAGTAATATATGCTCTACCATCAAATTTACTAAATAAGCAACGAAGAAAATGACAATGTTCAGCTTGAAATTTAAAAATATCATTTTTAATTGTATTTCGTGAATTTTTTAAAAAAAAATAATTATATACTCGTTTAATATTATGAATAAAACCAGATGCGAAGGAAAACTAAAAGACAAACCCATAACAACAACCATTTTCGCTAGTTCTTCTCTATCTACATCTTCACTATATGTCTATGAAGAACTTGAGCCAGCTGGGTTAAACCTCTCTAAACGCGTTTGAACTATATTACCTCCTACAGATTCTTTCATCAATGGTGTACTACCTTTTTTTGCCTTAACCTCATTTTCTAGACGAATAAATTCTTTATTACATCTCCTCAAATGCGTAGTAAGCAACCTTGTCCCACTATTTTTTTCCTGATCTAGTGTTTCATAACTTCCTGACATTATTGCAAGTAACAGTATTATTTACGTTATCTTGACTCATAAATTGCCAAACTAAAGACCTTTTAGGACGTTCAGTACCTTTGGCCCTACTAAATTCTGATAAAGGGGAAAGTCCGTCATTTGGTAATTTCGTAATCGGACTAGTTTGGGTAGGGGTTTCACCTAACTCTTGTTATTCTATATCATCTTCTTCCGATAAGTCTTTCTCAAAATTATCATAACGCCTACTTAGTGTCTCATTGTCTAATTCCATACCGGCACCAACATCGAAATCATTAGGTTGTGATAAAGAAGTTTCACTAAATCTAGGCGGTAATGAACTAGTAGTAGTACTATTTTTTTATTTCTACGAAAAATCTTACTAAAGGTTGGTCTTTTACCACTACTCTTATTGACATCCATAATTAAATTTAAATATAATTAAAATATTAAAAAAAGCAATATAAATATTATAAATTAAAAAATTAACGTAAGTAAACAAATATAGATACTAAAAATAAAAATATAGAGATCAAAGTTGGAACGAATATATCGAATGTCTGCATAAATGCAAACATTCACCATATATCGAAATTGAAAGATGATAATTGAACCTTGTAATATCTTCAAAAAAAACTCCAACTCCGATTAATGCAATAACTATAAATATTGAGAGTATGAGAATATTAAGAGAGAGTATGAGAAATTGAGAAATTTGTGAGAAAAAATAGATATAAAGGGTATTTATAGTAGAAATTTAAAGTGGTAGTGGGGTAATTGGGAGGCCGGAGGCACAAAATAGCCGTTGGCTCCCTCCAACGGCTAAAATAAATGGTCAACAACGGTCATATACTAAATAATTTTTTTAAAAAAAAATAAACTACACCAGTCGGCGCCGGATCAGAACCAGCCAATCGGCACCGGAATCGATCAACTGGAACCGAAACTACCAAAAAAATTGATGCTCCGCACCGGTATTGAATTTTGGTTCATTGGTACCGATATACCGATACCAATCGGTATCATTGTATTACCAGATCGAAACGTGATCGGAATCAGAATCGGATTAACTTCGGTCCGCTGCCACCTCTACTCTTGAACAACGATGGCTTTGTCAGAGGCTTTTCTATTGGAGAGAAAATTGGCTTGGCTTGATCCAATGATTGTGTCAAGGATAGGTTTGATCTTATTCACTATGATTTTGGTGATGAGTTTATAGTTTGTGTTACACAGACCACTAGGTTTGAAGTTATCTAATAAGGATGCATTGATGTATTTAAAGATGAGGCAAAGGAGGGTGGTGATGGTTTGCTCAGGAATTCTTGATTTTTTGAAGACTTTGTGGCAGAATTGTATTATTTTTTCTCCCACAATGTAAAGACACATAAATCTTTGATATGATTGTGTGAGAAGCTTGATAAAACATGAAATTATCTCTTTCACGTCTCTGAAGTCAGAAAGTAATTTGACTTATTCCTTCACTGAATTTCTTAAAAAGAAGTTAGTGAAAAAGTAGTTTGTCTGATCTTTTCACTAAATCTCTTAAAAAGAAGTTCGTGAAAACAACTTTGAATTTAATTGAGTTAAAACTACTATATTAAGTTCTCCAATAATGGCAACCTTATACAACATTATAAAATTAATATTTTTGAGTTCAAAGGATAATAAAAAGTTATTGCTACGTGAATGTTTCAATACTTAAGTAAGAGATATATTATACTAGTTATCATAGATTGGAGGATTGAGTTTTCATACTCTTAATGAGATTCAGATCAAGAAATAAGTGTCTCAAACATAATAAAGACACTGAAAAAATTTCACCTATATGAACATAAAAGTGGTTCCACTTTGATTGGGGGTTGGAGTTGCTCTGATAAATGTTCATGAATTTAGATAATACATGACCATAAAAGTACTAAGCATGTTTGAGTGGAAAGCATGAATGAAATATTTATGTGTGTTGTATCACTGATGATATCACTAGGAATAACACGTTCAAAACTATTATATTATGTGAATTTTTGATTTCGTCTTGTGACATTGCACTAAGGTACTATTCAAATTAAAAGATACATTATTTTATGTATGGACATAACTTAATTGACTCGCAAGTTATCACTAATCACTAATCATTGATATATTAAAAGTGTGAAGGGTCTTAGAAATGTTGTTTGAACTTTTTGTCCTTCATTAAAATCTCTGTTTTAAACAAAATCGTCTTTTTACTATTTTCTTCAATTACTATTTTCTTAAATAAAGGACTCTCGAAATTTATGGGAAGAAAATAAAAGAAATATACAAAAATAAATAAACATATATTCCTAAATATATCATAACTAGAATTTTAAATTCTAAAATAAATACACCACAGTGATTACTTCAAGCTAAACGTAAGAACGAGGCTCGTGAGGTTTACAAGGATCTCATATTTTCTGGGTATCAAAAAAGTTTTGCATCTTTTTTGTTGAGTAGACATTTTTACTTGATCCATGAGTGAGATAGTTGATTTGGTTATATTTTCATTATGTTTTGATTGATTCATGAAGACTTTTACTTTTGTAAATTCATCTTTTGTTTGAGAAATATTATTTTTGGTCATCACTATGATTTATACTTTGTAAATTTTCCTAATTCATTGTCAAGATTTTAACTTTGAATCAGGTTTCTTGAATTGTTCATGTATAAATTAGTGTTCCGTCTAATTTGTTAATTTTTTATTACAGTTTGCTTCGTTGCGTTTAATTAGTATTGCTCGGAGAATGTGTCGCAATAAGGATCTTTTCTTAGATAGGTTTTTTATGTTTTTAGTTTACCAATTCACACTATTCTATTAGTAATATTAATGATTTCACAATAATCACATTCAGATGAAATTTTGCATGCTTTGTAAGTAGTTATAATCATACCATAATTGAAATATTTAAATAAACTAATATTATTATCATGGTTTTTAGCAAATAATTAGTTCAAATTCTTATTTGTACTGTCCTAACATACAAAAATGAAATGTTAGTTAAAATATGTCGAACAAGTAATTGAGAATACTAACAAGGGTGGCTGCAAATTGGCTAATATCACCTTATTTAATCTTGATTAGATGAATCTTCTCAATATGAGTATAGTTGAAAAAATAATTAATTATCTCTGAAATTCTTAAACATGCCAACTACTTTAAGATAATTTTTTTGACAAACGTGCCAAGTAATTTGAGATGGGGGAGTATGTACCAAGTGTAGACTATAGAGCAGGATGTAATAGTTACTGTATGTGATAATTAGAAAAATTGTTAAAAGGTTGTTAATACTTAATAATAGTCAGTTACACAGTTAGTAGAGTCGTCACGGGTAACATTTACATAAATTATATATTAGCTTGGTTTCATATCACCGTTCTTCATTGTTTATTGTTTCATCAGTAGAGTTTTAATTACTTTCCTAAATTTTTCTGCATTCAAAAGTAGGTTGTTTGATATTATGAGCTGTTAAGCTATTAATTTCTTTGACAAGTATTTTATAGATAGTGGTTACTTCAATTTTTTTCTCTATAGGAAAACAATGGATTAATAGTTATTGCAACAAATCTCATTATTTTTTTTCAAAACTTAGCAGATAGTGAAAAAAGATGATGTGTTGATATTTCTTACAAAAATCAATCAGAAGAAAAGCAAACGAAAGGCTCGATAAATTAGTGAAGTTGACAGACGTAAGTAGTTGTATGTGTGTGTGTATATATATACGCACATATATATCGCCATATATGTGTTCTGAAAAAGGTCTTTAAAGCTTAAAGATAATCAGATTAATCTATATAGAGTAGGTGAATGCCTTTAATTATGTCATAATAAAGGCACGTACTGATGAAGCTTGTAAAACTTAACTCTTGAACAGGTAATTTTAATTGTTAATGCATTCAAAATGATTAGTATTTTTTTGGTGCTCCGCAGTTATGTCTTTCTATTTTACTAAAGAAAGATAAATTGTCCTAACATAATTTGATTTTGCACTTTATATGTTAAAGCGTATTATTTTTAGTTACGAGTATTATTTTTGTCATAAATTTTTATACGTTAGAGTGTGGCTTTACCTAATGGGTCTTCAAGTTTGTGATTTTCATTTTTTTTCTTTTGAGCAAAAATATTTTAGATTTCGTGAAGTTAGAGAGGTTGTTTTCGAAATTCAAACGTGTATTGAAAAATTATTTAGCATTTAAATATTTACATGAATAAATATACGTTGCCTTTAAAAGAATAGCATCAACGTTGACAACAAAAGTTTTTATCATGATTAATAATTTTCTTCTTATATATATAGTTTTATTGTTTGACGTGAGACACATATGCAAAATATGTACATTGAACTAATATTTAAACAAGTGGAGGATTGCTATTAATTATTTGTAATAAAATAATTAATATATTAATTTTTAAAAGTTAAATGAAAGAGTATGTCTTTTACTGAAAGGGTGAGTCTTTTATTGAAAGAGTGTGTCTTTTATGAAAAGGTATGTTGGTTAAAAAATTCAACTATTTTTTATATAAACGGTTGAAGCGTATTTTGCAGAACAATTTTTACTTCCTTCCAAACTCTCTGTAAAAACTCTTTCTTCTCCCGCAAAATATCAAGTTCATTCTAGATTTGTTGTTGTCCAATAAAATTTCTTCATTATTTGCTTAGTGCTGAAATTCATGGGCTTATCATCTCCACTAAAACTATTGCATTAAATTATAGTAATCTCGCAGGGAAAAGGAAGCAAATATCGTTTTTAGATAAACGTTTCGTACGTATTTCAAATGTTCAATTCTCTAACAAATTTATAATTATGAAGTTTGTATCAACATACTCGACGGACACTTAATCACTCTGAACTTTTTTTAACAACCAAGAATTTTATTTCAATGTGTTTTGACTTTATCGAACTCTTATTGTTATTGAAATATACCAGGAGGTACTGCTATATCATGGTGATCTACATGTCATGTGTTATGAACCCAACCAGTGAACCAATATTAGACAACAAAGTAAATGGGCTAGCCGTTCAAACTGAAGAAATTGGGCCTGAGAAGCAGCCACGTAGGAGCAATAGGCAGAAACATGTCAATAGGCTTTTGAAGGATTATATATGGCAACCGGGATAAAGCAAGTGTATATTATGCAGTATCTAGGATAGACGCAGGGCATCATCGTATTATGTTACAGCATATTCTCGTGTCCTCGCCTCTCTTTCTCTTTATAACCTTTCTCATCTTTACCCTCTTCTTCTAGCAGTAGTAACTATATTAGTTAGTATCGTTCATCTTTGCTTTTGTTTCAATAAAATTCACCTGTGCTACTTGTTACTGAAAGTTCAGGTTACTACATTGGTGCTTTCATTGTTGTATTCTAATGGTGGATACTCGACTCAAGCAACTTGAAGAGGCACAAATGGGCATGGCCCGAGAGATGTCAGAACTTCGATTGGCAGTCGTCGGTCAGCAAAAATTAATGCAAGAAGTTCTTAATCAAGTGTCGTCGATTGGCTCTCAATTAAAAGCTCCATCGGCAGAATCTTCTTGCTCGAAATCGGCCGAAGTTGTTTTGTCTTCCCGCATCGACGGCGGTAACCCAGTTATGCTCCGACACAAACCAGCATCTGTGGAGATGAATAGGTTTTTCTGCTTAACACTCGGATGCCTGGGTATTTCAAGTTGAACGGTATTTTACTTTTTACTCTATCCCCCCAGAGCAACAATTATTTATGGCTTCCTTTTATTTTGATGGGACCGCTCTTGAATGGTATCATTGGCTCTTCCGAAATAAGCAGTTGGTTGATTGGCCTCATTTTTATTTTAAGCTACTCATTCGATTTCGAAAAAAAGAATTGGAGGATCCAGAAGGCCGTCTACTTCCACTGTCGCTGACTATCAGGCTAGGTTTGAAGCTTTTGCTAATGAGACTGAGGATATACCAGACACCTTGATGGTCAAGTTATTTGTATCTGGGCTTCGTTTGGATATCAAAACTAATGTGTTGGTTCATAAACCCAGCACTCTTGATGAGGCTATTTCCTTGGCCCATACCCATGAACAGCGTCTTAATCTAGAAAAAGGGCCAATGCAACCAGCTTTTGCTAGGACCCAACCTCTACTACCCAACCTTCAGTCTTAATCTCTAGCACCCTCTAGAAATATGGGTGTTCCCTCTGCTAAGTTTTCTATCAAACGTTTGTCTCCGATTGAGATGGAACAACATCAGAAAAAGGATTGTGTTATTATTGTGATGAGAAATATGTGGCTAATCATCGGTGCCCAAATCTGCCTCAAATCCTTCTAATCGAAGATGATTTAGACCCCCAAAGTCCGGCATTAGACGATACCACCATGGAGGAATTGTTAACTGAGGAGCTCTAAGGCTTGGAATTGCAAGCTCAATCCATAATTTCATACCATGCCTTGGCTGGAGGCCGTTCTCCTACTATTTTACATTTCAAAGGGCACATGGAGGGGTCTCCGATCACTGTTTTGGTTGATGGGGGAAGTACACATAATTTCATTCAAACTTGAGCTGCTAAGTTCCTAAACCTCACAGTTACACCCATTACTAATTTTGCGGTAGTTGTAAGTAATGGCCAACGTCTCCGGTGTGAAGGGGTGATTTGAGATGTACGATTCTCAGTCCAAGGGACTGACCTCGCTATGGACTTTTATGTATTGGACTTCCATGGGGCAAATGTAGTGCTTAGAGGGGCTTGTCCGGCCACTCTAGGACCTATTCTTACTGACCATTCTAAACGTCATATGGAATTCTATTTGGACAACAAGTAGTTGCAATGGGTAGGTGACTTACCGGATGATTTTCAGCAGGCTCAGTTGAAAACACTATGCCGATATTTGGCCACCGATGCAACTGCTTCATGTTTTTTCCTTTTCCTGGTGCATGAGGGCACTACGATTGAGAAGGATAAAGATATACCCCCTGACTTAGGGGCATTATTGAATTCATATTCTGGAGTTTTCAACAAACCACGGGGGTTGCCTCCTGTTCGGGCTACGAATCATGCCATTCACATCACTCTCAATGCTGGGCCTGTTAATGTTAAGCCCTATCGTTATCCATATTTTCAGAAACAAATTATGGAGCAATTAGTTTTAGATATGTTAAGGGATGGAATTATCCAGCCTAGTACAAGTCCCTTTTCATCACCTGTGTTATTAGTTCTCAAGAAAGATGGCTCTTGGTGTTTTTGTGTCGATTATTGAGCTCTCAATGCCATCACTGTGCGAGATAGGTTTCCGATTCCTTTTATTGATGAGTTATTTGATGAACTGTATGGGGCTCAATTTTTCTCCAAGTTGGACTTACTATCTGGCTATCATCAAATCAGAGTTTGTCCTGTTGATTTCCCGAAGACTGCGTTCAAGACCCATGACGACCATTACGAGTTCTTGGTTATGCCATTCGGTTTAAATAATGCCCCCTCCACCTTTTAAGCGACCATGAATGACGTATTTCGCCCATATTTTCGGAAGTTTGTGTTGGTCTTCTTCGATAATATTCTTATTTATAGTACGTCGTGGTTGATGCACTTGGAACATCTAGAATTGGTTTTCAAATTGCTCCAACAACATCAATTGGTGACTAAACGCAGTAAATGCCAAGTTGGGAAGAGAACTATTGATTATTTGGGCCATGTGATCTCCCCAGATGGACTGGCAATGGATCCTTAAAAGATTTCCAGTATTAAATAGTGGGCTGCACTAAAGACA
This sequence comes from Capsicum annuum, assembly GCF_002878395.1. Lineage (NCBI taxonomy): Eukaryota > Viridiplantae > Streptophyta > Magnoliopsida > Solanales > Solanaceae > Capsicum > Capsicum annuum. The sequence continues at coordinate 26,421,202 of NC_061122.1, forward strand.
GTGAAGGAGGTACGCAGTTTTTTGGGCCTTGCAGGGTACTACAGATGATTCATTCATTACCTTGCGATTGTTGCTAGTCCTTTGTTTGATTTACTACGAACGGACGCCTTCCTATGGACTGCTCAAACCCAACAAGCTTTTAAAGAATTGAAAGTTTGACTCAGTTCCACCCCTGTCTTGGCCTTGCCCAACTTTAATGATGACTTTTACGTGGAAACTGATGCTTTTGGTATTGGTATTGGCGCTATTCTTTCACAGAAGGGACATCCAATTGCTTATTATAGTCAGAAATTAAGCCCTCAAATGCAAAAGGCTTCCACTTACCATCGTGAGATGTATGCAATTACTCAAGCCGTGGAAAAATGGAGGCAGTACTTGTTGGGTCGACGTTTCACCATTTTCATTGATCAGCAGTCCCTCAAAAACCTCACTAATCAGGTAATTCAAACCCCGGAGCAACAAAAGTGGCTTGGAAAGCTGTTGGGATATGATTTCACGATACGTTACCGACTGGGAAAGCAGAACAAGGCCGTTGATGCTTTGTCCAGACCACCTGATGCTGGAGTGTTGTTTGCTATTTTAGAATACACTTATGAGTGGCTTGGGGAGCTGTTAGAAGCGAATAAATGTCATCTAGAATTATTGTCCGTTCAACAGGGGTTGGGGAGCGAACCTGCTGCATATGCTGACTATACTTTTCGCAAAGGGATCCTCTTCTACAAAGGACGTCTGGTAATGCCACGAGATTCTCCCTTGAAGCAATTGTTACTTTCAAAATTTCATTATTCGAATATAGGGGGTTATGCTGGAGTTGCTCGTACTTTTCATCGTTTGGCCTCGAATTTTCATTGGCTAGTAATGCGTAATGATGTTAAGGTTTATATTGCTTCGTGCCAGACTTGTCAGCGATCTAAGGACATTAATCGATTACCAGCAGGTCTGTTACAACCATTACCAGTGCCGGAGATGGTTTTTGAAGAGATAGCAATGGACTTTATTACTTGTTTGCCGAGCTCTAAAGGAAAAGTTACCATCATGACTATGGTTGATAGACTGTCCAAGTATGGACATTTTATTCCTCTCTCAGCAACTTTTAATGCTCAAACTGTAGCTGCAGCTTTTGTTATTCATGTGATTAAGCTTCACGGCCCACCGCAAACAATCATAACTGATCGTGACCCTCATTTCTTGCATACTTTCTGGAAAGAGATAAATAGATTACAGGGGTCTGTTTTGTCCATGAGCGCGACGTATCACCCACAGACAGATGGACAATCTGAGGCGTTGAACAAATGTGTTGAGCAGTACTTGCGATGCTTTGTAGCCGATAGCCCTCATGAATGGGTATCTATGCTGCCATGGGCTGAATTTTGGTATAATACAGCACTTCATACATCAGCTGGGTTGACACATTTTCAAGTTTTATATGGGAGAGAACTTCCTAATATAGCTCGATACATTTTTGGCAGTACTTCTGATGATATCATTGAGCAATACATGTTGCGTCAGGATAAAGTTTTGGATCTATTGAAGCTCAATCTCTCCAAGGAACAAGATCGAATGAAAGAGTACGCTGATAAGGGTCGAATTGAGGATCATTTTGAAGAAGGTGACTAGGTCTTTGTGAAGTTGCAGCCGTATAAACAACAATCCTTTCGAAGCAACCAGCAACATAAACTTACCAGGAAATACTTTGGCCCATACAAGGTGCTCAAGCGAATTGGGCTGGTGGCATATAAACTCCAGCTACCCAAGGAGGCTCGCATTCATCCGGTGTTTCATATTTCGTTGCTCAAACGCTGTTGAGGACAACCCGATCAACAAATTACTCCATTGAAGCTCTAAGATTCAACTACTCAGAACCTTGAGGACAAAGTTCTCCTTTTATGAGGGAGTAATGTTATGAACCCAACCAGTGAACCAATATTAGACAACAAAGTAAATGGGCTAGCCGTTCAAACTGAAGAAATTGGGCCTGAGAAGCAGCCACGTAGGAGCAATAGGCAGAAACATGTCAATAGGCTTTTGAAGGATTTACATACAAAGGTACTGCTATATCATGACGATCTACAAAACAGTCTATTGTTGCTACCTCTTCAAATCATTTTGAAATAATAATAATTTATGAAGCAGGTAGAGAATGTGTATGGCCGAGATCAATGATACATTTCATCAAAGAAAGGTGTGACCTGAAATGTGATACCAAAGTATCCACCGTCCTACATGAAGCTAGTGTTTTAATTAAAGGAAGGCTTTATAAAAGGAGACAGAATGAAGCACATCTGACCAAAATTATTTTTCACATATGATCTCTAGATGAATGGTGATATCGATGTGCAACAAATTTGTTTAAGTGATAATCCGACAAATTTATTCACCAAGCACTTACCAACTTCAACTCTTGAAATGATGGTACACAAGATTGAAATGTAAAAACTTAACCAACTAAATTGGAGCCTTCATCAGGGGTGTAAAATACATGTTGTACTTTTTTTCCCTTAACCTAGGTTTTGTTTCACTGAATTCTTAACCTAGGTCTTGTTTTACTGAATTTTTCTGATAAATTTTTTTAATGAGGCAATAAATAATGCGTATTATATGTACATTCAAATGAGAGTGTTATACAATTGATTATCCATATCTCTTTATGGCTAAGTAAATTAGACAAATTTTGTGTCAAAATAGCCCAAGAATATTGACTAACTTGGTGCTCCAAAGCAACTTAATCGTCAAGTTCACTGTCATATATATCCCCTTCAAATGTAATATGAGATATACGGAAAAAAAGAAAGAAAAATATTACTAAATTCATTCTTTCTTTGGGTGCCTTTTGTTGCTTTTAATAGTTTAGTACCTTGTTTTAATATTATAACATAGAAAAAATTTAAAAAATATTTTTTTTCTTTCATCTTTAATAAAAATATACTCGTGTTAAGCACGTATACGATTTTTTTCCTTTCAGTTTTAATTTTAAGAAATGTATTAATTTTATTTTATTTTTTAGAACCAATATTTTTTTTTTAAAAAGTGAAGTGTTATCTAAAATTGCAACTTAAGCTCAGTAAATATTATTTTTTTATTTTTTGAGTAAAAACTAATAAATCACATACCTACATAAATAAAATTATAAAATTAACCCTTTATGTTTAGAAATAGGTCCAAAATAATCCTTTCATATTCTAAGATTATATACATAAAAAGCTTACATGTATATGATTCATGCATTCAATACAAATTTGTTTGTTTAATATTATGAGGTACATTTATTCTATTTTTTAAAAGGAAATAATAAATTTTTCTGCAAATATAAAATGTGTAATTGAAAATAACACTCCCGATTCAATGAATATTCATAGAATTTTTTTGAATAACACTTCATATATTATATAGATAAAATTACCAAATTAGCTCCTTAAATTTGAAGATGAGTTCAACACAGTCCTTTGACATTTGGTTTTTTAACTTTTTTTTTTTTTGAAAATTCCAGGAAAATTCATAGCCGCTACACCCTTCGGATGTGCGCACTGGGTAAATCCTCCCTGTGCACAGCCTGCAAATAACATCAGGGGTTTTTAACCGCACTTGGCAAGCCCAGTACGACAGACTCGACTCAAAAGCCCTACCTGAAAATCGATCCCAGGTAGCTGTGGTGGGTAATTAACCCCCGACCACTGAGCCACACCACAACCTTTTATTTTAGTCAAAAAATTGGTAAACTTCATCTATTAACTTTGAGGAACTATGAAAAAAGAATCAATTAATTAAACATTGTGAAAGTTTCATCAAATTTTAATAACCCACATATAAAATAGCAAAAATTACACCAATTTTTGAAAATAGATAAAGTAACAGAATTTTTGAAAAAATACAACCTCCAAATATGAGTTCTCGTAGTTAGAGTACATGCTCTTTTTTTTGGAAACAGGGATTTAATTAGTAGTTAATCAAAGTTGATTACATTGTCATGATTATTAGCCACATCCTGATATGTTAGGTTAATGTAATTTAAGCTAGTTGTCCTTACAGTAGGTATGCCTAACAAGTCTTCTTGGACTACATTTGCAACTGTGGGTGGGGGAGAAGACAAAATGTGGCGTTGCCAAAATTTGTTGCACTGAGTCCTATTCTTGTTAATGCATCTGCTGCCTTGTTTTGCTCTCTAAAAATGCGGGTAGGTGGATCATCCTGGAGAGTTTCCATCAACAACCTACATTGATGAAACAAATTATGGTAGTATGAGCCATTACTATTGAGTAAATGAATTACCTCTAGCGCGTCGACGTTTATCTCGAGAGGTCTTATGTTGTTGAGGTCTGCTATGGCAAGACCTTTTCTAAGTGCCAAAATTTCAGCTTGCACAGTGGATGCCTGAGGAATTGCCTCGTAGAAACCTATGAACCAATTCCCTTTGTCATCTCTTATTACACTTCCTATTCCAGCCCTTCCAATGTTGTTTATGCAAGCTCTATCCGTGTTTGCTTTGTAAGTGTTGGCCGGAGGTGGTTCCGATTTCACGGACAACTGGATAGTTCGCTTCTTCTTCTTGATAAGAAGGTCTAATTCCATGGCCAAATTGATGGGTAAGTCAACAGGTATACGCATTCAGTTTTATGGTTAAAGTGGTTGTTGTTTCTTGTTTTCCAGATTGCCCGCAGATATTGGGGAATCAAAGTACCCCAAGTGATGTAAGAGTTGAAAGGCTTATTACATATGGATTTCCATGTGTTGAGCCAACTGGTGTGGTCCATATTCGAGAGAGCATGCAAAAAAGGAGTGGATGTTTTGAGTTGCAGTTCTCCCCGGAAGTTGGTAGCATTAGGGCACCTAAAGAAGATGCGGCTTAAAGTCTCAAGGATAGAACTACAAAAGGAGCACTGGGGATTAATGTTGAGTCCCAGCCTACTAAGGTAGGAGTTGGCTGGCAATCTTCCATAGGTGAGAAGCCAGAGGAACATTTTTACTCTGTTGGGGGCATTGGCTTTCCAAATGTCTGCAAAAACGATGGAATCGCAAGAAAGATTGTAATTATGGTGTTGGGTGATGGCGTTGTACATGTTGCCAGTGGTGAACTTCCCACTACTGTTGAGTTTCCAGTATGGGTAATCATCCCTGGCACTTACAGGAGCAGAGGAGGAGTTGAGAATAATTTGGGCATATTCTCAGGGAGTTGGATGGATAGTTTAGAGAAATTCCAAGAGCCATTGGTAGTGACATCCTTGACCATGAGATCTCTATCTTCCATCATTAGGGTTCCTGGACGTAATTTTGTAATACCCTGCAAAATTCTAAGCTTAACTTAGTCCCTAGAAGCTTGCTAAGGGTCCCAGACTTAGAAAATTCTAGTTAAGTATTTAGACTTAGTATTTTTTTGGCCTTCGTAAGCTGGCTACGCTATTTCACAACCTCGATGACCTTAAAATGTCAATCTTTAGGTTGATTCATGATCAGGAATGTCAGTAGGTATTTTCGGACGAGTTTTGAATTTTTCGGACCTCGATTAAGCCACGTTTAGAAATCCAAACAGTGTATCAACGCAGTCTCGGCGTAGCGCGGCGGCCATCGCGTCGATCAATATTTTTCTTGGCTTCAAATGGCAATTTCCAGCGAATCGATGCGAACTCGACGCAGCGCGTTGATCATCGCGTCAATGCCAACGACGCGGCGTGTCGGTCTGCGCGTTGATAGTTCAACTTTCAGTCTTTTAAACCCGCATTCGGAGGAGTAAATGGGCCTTTTCCCACCTTGTATCAGCCTCCAAAACATATCATTAAGTCGTCCAAGAGGCAAAATATACTCATTCTCTCTAGAATTTATCATGAACAAACCCTAGTTCATCACATTCAAGATCCAAGACTCAAGGGTCCCACCATTATTCTTCAAGAATTCGTCAACTAAGGTATGTGAAGTGTTCATCCAAGGGTTCCTTCCACCCTTGGAGTCCAAGAAACTCTTTTAAACTTCAAGCAGTTGGAATTTATGACTTCTATGATTGGAATTAAAGTGTATTCATGATTATTATTTGAATTAGATTTCTATTTCATGATTTATTATACGTTTCATGTGGAATTGGTTATTATGTATGTAGATTCGTATGAATCGATGTTAAACCCCTTGAAATTGTGAAATTGGAAGTGAATTGTGATGCCCTTTTATTATGTGCATATATTATGCTCACCAAGTGCTTGATGGATTGTTCATGTGAACTAATAAGGGAAAGAAATCATGTCATGCTAGCGTATGTGCAAGTTATACCATGCAAGTGTTTGATAAAATATCTCTATAGATACATCATGATCAAGTGTGCATTTTATGCTATGCAAGATCATGTGATGTTTTACTTTTCATGCTATCGAGTCCTGGGGGTATTTAATACCCGACAATTTAGTTGTTTACCTAGAGCCAGTGTCAGATATAGAATAATCTCAGTCATGTCACCATCAGTAGTACTCTTAGTCCGTTATAGAACTCAGGAGAACTCAGTAGACTCTGTATCAATCCAGTATTCAGTTCAGACCTCAGTAAATTCAGTCAGTTAACAGAATTCAGTAGTGTTCCGTTAGTCAACAAAATTCAGCGAACTCAGTTCAGTTTAGTTAGACAGTATAATCAGTAACAGTCCAGTCAAGCCTAGTATGAACTAGAAAATCAGTTCAGTGTCTATTCAGATGGGAGTAGGATTCAGCACCGAGTTAACCCAGGGATGGGGGCATTCCTGCCAGCAGAGGGTTTGGCCCTTAGTAGCAATTACAGAACTACGTAGCCAGCGTAGGTTGAGGTATCTTTCTGCCAGATATTATGAGGGTTGATACATCTCATTCGAGTTTTTCTATCAGCGAGAGTTAACGAAAGAACTTCCTGTCAAAGAGGGTTAACTCACAGCTTGTCTTTACCCGTGGCACAGTATTGACACCCTTCTAACTGGGTTTACAGGTGGGACCCCAATCTATGTAGAAAGGGGCATGTCGGTTAGATAATTACCTCCCATAGTTTCGGTTTCAGAATTCAGTCTCAGTATAGAACTCAGTTCAGTTCTACAAATTCAGGACTGTCAGACACAATCACTTAACTCAGTACGAAACTCAGTTTAGTTCCACAGATTCAGGACTATCAGATACAGTCATTCAGTTATCAGTAATTCAGTATCAGTATACTCAGATATCAGTTAATCGGTATTTAGACTTAATATTCAGTGTTATCATGATCTCAGTTACAGTTACGTATTTATGCATATACTCTCATCCAGTTATATTCATGTCATTCAGTCAGTATTATTCATGCATATGAACCCATGCATTTCAGCCTACCTTACTTAGCATACCAGTACATTCAAAGTACTGGCGCATACTTTTCTCTTGCGCTATGATGTTTTATATTATAGGTTCAGATGCAAGGCTCCCGAGCACCCTTAGTAGTTCAGATCTTCAACTGTCAGAGTTAGTGGTGAGTCCTCATAGTTCGAGGACATAATTATTATTTTATCATTTCAGTTTATTTCAGTAGTCGGGATTAGTTGGGGACTTGTCCCCACATTTCAGACAGTTTAGAGGCTTTTTAGACAGGTGTTTCAGTTTTGATATTGTTATACCGTATTCAGTTTTTATTTCAGTATTGAACCTTATGACATGTTTTTTTGCCTAATTTCTGCATATTTCAATATTATTATTATTCAGTTATTACAACAGGTACCAGTCATGGGTTAGCTTGTGGTCCTTCGAAATTATGAGCACCGTATAGCGTTCAGGGTACAGACTCGGGACGTTACAAATTTTGAATGGAGTTTATATGAAGGAGCCATGAATCAAAAAAGAAGCTTGCTTTATTATCCTTATGGATAGACCACGCTAACCCCTTGGAACAATCTGTCCAGCCCTCTTGGACGTTTTTTCCAAGTCCTAGACACCCACCTATTGGTATAGTTTCTTTGGCCCTCTCTTTTGTACTTAGTAGTCAGAATTCTCACCCACAAGGAGCTAAGATTTTTGAACAGTCTTCGTGCTAGGCTAGAATGGAGGGCTTTGTTTATATTTTCTGCTACATGCTCTTAGTAAAAAAAAAAAGTGTGAAATATAAAAAAGTAAATATATTAAGGACTAAAGAAAATTCAACATTTACAGTACATTGTCTTTCATTTTTACTTGTCATATTTAAACTTAATACGTCCATCAAAAAGTTGACATGACTACTTTATCGCACTATCGCTATTAATTGATATTTAGTATTAAGTCTTGTAAAATGATTTAGAGATAAGTAATTGATGTTAAATATAAAACAAGAAAAGGATAAAACTATTTTTTTTTAATATATTAAAAGTGACAAGTAAATCGAAAAATTACTTTTGTAATGGCGGCTAAATAAGTAAATGAAAAAAGTATTTATTATATCATTTTTCATTTGAACTCTTAAACTCACTTGACTCCACCGTGTTGCTCACTAACTAGTATTATTTATAATTTCAATAAAATATAACAGACAAAATTTGTTAAATATCTGATGAAAGATAAAAAACATTCACTATTAACAAATGTATAGGCTAAAACTGCTCAAGAATATGATTAAGAAATGATATATTTTGTGAGTAAAAATTCACCTATATAGGCGTTTACACCAAGCCGAAAGATCCAAGCCATTTGTTTGAATTCAGCGTTAATTTTTTGTTGATCATATCTAATTAACATGTAGTTTATTTTATTAAATCACTTAGCCATACTAAATTATATGAAACGATAGCATGAATATACCCTTAACTTTTCATATTTATACAAAATATCCTTACAAAGTATCTATAAAAATTTCAACTAATCAGAAGCTAATTATGTATTTCAACAAATCAAAAATAAAAAAAAAATATACCGAATGCTAATTATATATCTTTACAAAGAAAACCCGTATCTTCATTGGATGTATTATGTATTTCGACAGACTAAAAATTGGAAAAAATGGATCGAGAGCTAATTTTATATTTTTACAAAGGTAAAAAATATATTTTCGCTAGATATATCGAGAGCTATTATGTATCTCAACAAATCCAAAATCAGAATTTTCAATAATTGTATAAAACATCAAATTTTTATAATTAGGCTTTAAATTATCAAAATTTATATTATTTGCCCAAATTATATTAATTTGTCGTAAACACAATGCTAAGGCTTTACCATATCTTGTGTTCTCCTCAAACCGGAGTATGACGTGTTAAACCGATTCACTGGACATGTGGTTCATTACTGACCCGGTTCTTAACTCCAAAATATTTTGATGGAAAACTCAAAATATTAAAAATAAAATAAAAAAATCCAAAAAAAGTGAAAAAAAATAATCAAAATATCTCAGTAACATTAAACCCCAAAACCCTACATTTTCTTAAACCTCCATTCATCATCATCATCATCATCATCTTCTTCTTCTCCATTTTCCATTCTCACTAACATGGAAAAGTAGCCATTATTTGTACTTCTTTAATGACTAATTAAACCAACAAAAAATAGGCTACTACTATGGCTATTAAGAAGAAGAAGCAAAATAAAAGTTCGAAGAAGAAGCAGAAGCAGCAGTTGTTTATGAGTGAAGATGATTATAGACTTAGGTTACAAGAGGGATTATATTCAGCTGATTATATATTGGCTAAGATTTTTAGAAAAGATGGCCCGACACTTGGTGCTGAATTTGATGCTCTTCCTCATAATGCTTTTTCTCGGAGTAATAAAGGTCAGTTTTCTTTAGTATAATTGGTTGTGTTTTTGAGTGAATTTTTGTAGTCCAGGGTGTGGCCTAGTGAGAAATGAAGTGGGTTGAGAATCACGATGTCTCCGGTTTTAATTTCCATACTGACAAAAAAATACTAGTTGACTTCTTCTCATTGGTTTTTATTTTTTATTTTTGTAAGTTGCGGGTGGGAGGTTGCACGTATATGTGGAATTAGTCGAGGTGAGTGAAAGCTAGTGTGTTGAGACTTATGAGGTTTTTGGTTCAAATTTCAGTTGAGACAAAAAAACACTAGGTGATTTCTTCCCATTGGTGGATAGATTTTTTATTTTTTTTAGAAGTTTCGGGTGTGAGGTGGCAGGTATATGTGGAATTAGTCGAGTTGAGTGAAAGATAACCTAGTCGAGGTGAGTGAAAGCTAACCTGGACATGAAGTGTGATGAGACTTATGAGGTCTTAGGTTCAAATTCCAATAGAGACGAAAAATACTAGGTGACTTCTTCCCATTGGTGGATTGATTTTTTTATTTGGGTAAGTTGCGGGTGGGAGGTGTCAGGTATATGTGGAATTAGTCTAGGTGAGTGAAAGCTAACTTAGTCGAGGTGACCAAAAGCTAACCTGGACATGAAGTGTGTTGAGACTTATGTGGTCTTAGGTTCAAATTTCAGTTGAGACAAAAAAAAAACTCGGTGATTTCTTCCCATTTGTATTGTTCTTAGACCCCAGACCCCACTTTGTGGGAACACACTGGGTTTGTTGTTGTTGTTGATGTTGTATTGTTCTTAGCGTTGGTGGATAGAGTTATCTTGTCCTTGTTGCGGGTGGTGGTGGTATGTATCAGTAGAATTAGTTGAAGTGAGCGAAAGCTAGCATGGACGTGGGTTGAGAATTATGAGGTCTCATGTTCAAATCCCAGTAGAGACAAAAAAGTGCAAGGTCATTTTCTCATATGTCATAGCCTTGGTAGATAGAGTTATATTGTAGTTGTTTCTGGTGGGAGGTGTCAAATATCCGTGGATTTAGTCGAGGTGAGCTAAAGCTAACAAGAGGTTTGATAATCATGAGGTCTTAGGTAAAAAATAGGTGATATCTTAGTTACCTTGCAATTGTTGCTAGTGGGATTTGACAGGTATTCGTGGAATTAGTTGAGGTGCCCAGTCATCATTATTATAAAAAAATAAATTTTCGGAGTGAATTTTGATGAAGCAATGTGGGTTTGAGTGTTGATCGTCTGGGTGGTAGTTCCTGTATATCGTTGTGTTTCAATTCTAGCTTCAGTCAGAAGTATCGGTTTATGGATATGGACGTGAATGTAGTCAGAGTGTTGTAAGCAATTTGAATTCCCATGGGCTTGCTGTGCGCATTAGGACTGACATTGCAGCTTCTTCTGAGTATGGGTTCAGATTTAATATAGATTTTTATGACATAGCTATACTGTGTTTGCGTGCAGAAATAGTATATGCTTAAATTCCGCAGGTTTTTTGGGGTGGGGTGGGGGCAATGGATACTCTGCTGTGCATTCGTTATTCACTGTATGCTCTCTGCATTCATTTTGTATGTTGAGTCAATTAGGGATCTATTGTAACAGTAAACAATCTTAGGAAGAGAGGATTATGGTGGTGAGTCAGTGTTGCATTTGCAAAAAAGCACGAGGATTTTTTTCTGGCTGTGACCTTGATCTGGAACTTTAGGTTATATGTTCTAGTTACAACTGTGACATTCTAAAATTTTTTCGAATCCCTTTGTATAAATTTCTGGTTCTGCCACTGGCTGCGTAGAATGGTGCATTGGTGTGTTACCAATGAAGTGATATCTGATCTATCCGTAAATATAAAAGAAATAAATAAAATAATCTTTTATATTTCCCTCGGAAAAAAATTTCTCGGGTCAATATTCAAATTTTGCTGATAGATGACATTGCTTGGAAAGTGATGCTCTCGAATGGCTAGACTTGCTAGGGACATAGAGAGAAGAGGATAAAAAGAATCAAATCTTGAAGTTTATACATGAAGAGATGATTCTAGTCGTAATAAATAGAGTGGGAAGGATTAGAGTACAGCCATTTGCCATAGTTGAAAATGCAAATGTCAAAATGCTATTACTTCTTCCTCTTCTGTTTGTTTCTATGGCTGATTAATGTCAGTTACTTCTTTCTGTATGCTTGCTGTCTTAAATCTTGTTCTTGCACGATCAGGTTCCAGAACTTGTGGTCATGCTAGACAAGAAAGCCAAGGAGCAACTAAGAGGAGAAAGGTACGAAAGAAAAGTTCCGGGAAAGAATCCTCACAATCTCTAAATGCTTGTTTTCGACACTTGGTTCTTGTTGGTTTAGTTGTATTATCTCTTTGTGTTTTACTTTTTTCCTCTCTAGGTCTCTGCCCCTGCCACCGCGAGTAGCCCTCCTGTGAAAAAGCATGGTACTGGGAAAGGTCTGATAACAAAAGACACTTTGGTGAAAAAGTATGGCAGGGGGAAAGGTTTAATGACTGAGAAGAGTGCTAGTCTTAGAAGTCACGGTATGGGGAAGGGTTTGATGACGGTTTGGCGGGCAACAAATCCTCACGCCGGAGACATCCCCACTGGTGTTGGCTTTGGAGAGAGTGCTAAAGAGAGAAAGAAGAAGTTGCTGCAGCGACAGTCTATTTTGGTTGAGCCTCTTGCCATGCCTTTGATATTTACTTTGCAATTTGCAGTCCATGCATATGTTCCAAGTTCCCTTTCTGATTCTTTGTGAAGGTTGGTAATTTCTAGCTGATCTTCTGCATGCAGAGAAAAATAGAAAAGAAATTGCAGGATAAGAAGAAGGTTGGTGTGAAATGCAGACAGGTAATATTCTGGCTAATGCCGAGACGCTACTACTGTTAGTGATTGGAGTTGTTTTTTTTGATATGTCGTGGTGGTGTGGCTTTAGTTTGGCATTGGTTTTTTTGATATGTCGCGGTGGTGTAATTTTAGTTTGGCATTTCGTAATTGCAGGCAAAGAATAAAAGGATTGAAAAGCAGAAGCCGTCTCGTAAGGAAAAATGTGAACTTTCTCTAGAAGGGAGAAAGTGCCAAGAAGGATTACCCATCAAAAAAAGAAAGTACCAAGAAGAGTTTACTCAGTTGGGGTCGCTAGTGGATGATGAGGAACTTGAGTTAATGGAGTTGGAAGCAGGACCTAGCTCATTGACATGCTGTACACACTTTGCAAGCAATGGACTTCGTGGCTGTTCACTTTGCAAAGGTCAGAATAAGACCCCCTTTCTTTTCCTATCCTCTTTGAAAACATTAGTTAATTGTTTCCTGTTTATTCTATCCTTTATTTCTCTATTTTTTTGTCTGTGTTTTTTTTTCTTCTCTTATCCTCACTTATATAGTCTAAGCTTGGTGTAGATGACCAAGTTATATTACACGATTCACCATTCATCAATTTTCTTTGAAGTATGCAGATTCAAAATTTATGTCTAGCAAAATTCCTTTCTTGTTCTAGGTTTACTTCCGAAGTTTCCTCCGGATTCAGTGATAATGAAGCTGCCTCTCTATGAGCGACCGTGGGATTCCTCTCCAGAGCTTGTCAAGAAACTTTTCAAGGTACCTTGGGAAGAATATTTTTTGCTTAGTCTGATACTGCTGATTCACATAAAAAATATAACATTGGTTGTCATGGTTGGTGCTCTCTTGGTATACCTCATTGTTAATGTTCTGTTTTTTAAGAGGATGTAGTTCTCTTGATTTCAATAAATTTGCACAGAGATGATCTGTAGAAATGGTGAAGCATTTTGATGCTTTTCTTAATATAATATGAGCTCACCTTTTTTCTTATTTCATTTTATATATTAAAAGAAATGCATATGGCTAATGTGCAGTTTGTTTTGCAGGTCTTCCACTTCCTTTGTACATATGCTGCAAGAATTGATATCTGTTCTTTCACAATTGATGCGTTTGCACAAGCCTTTCATGAAAAAGTAAGTTCAGCTCTGTACTAGTTATTCTCCATCATTCTCTTTTGAGACGTGATAGCTGCCTCTAAAGATGGTGATCAGACGCCGGTCACTTACCGATTTTGGTTTGATTCTTGTTGCTTTCAGGATTCCTTGATCCTTGGACAAGTTCATTTAGCCTTTCTCAGGCTTCTTTTGGCAGATGTTGAAATTCAGCTTAACAGGGGATTCATTCATCAAGCAAGTAGAAGTTGCAATTTCTTGGGATTGGTTCACTCAGTGAGTCTACATGCATTCAGATCCATTGTCACTTTTGTAGGCTTTTGCATATTAGCTTAGCTTTGAGTCTTTAAGAATCGTCTGTGAGACAGTTTATGTCCTGCAATTTGTATGTAGTTGCTATTAGGCTAGTGCTTCCTGGAACTTAAATGTGAATATGACTTATTTATTTCGTTATTAGTACTTTGCTATAAAGTAGGTTACATTGCTTTTGATAGGACAAAAGCAAGAAAAGAGAAGAGAAGGGAGAGAAATAATGATGCTTCGAGAGATGAAAAGGGAAGGAATCTAAATTACATGGATATGTAACAAAAGAGAACTTGACCATGTTATTGGCCATCCCACGAATTGTGCTAACCATATTAAGGGTGTGTTTGGTATGAAGGAAAATATTTTCCTAGACAATGTTTTCCTGGAAAACAATTGATTTCTTACTTGTTTTTTTATGTTTGGTTGGTGGATGGAAAATATTTTCTAGTATTTGATTGGTGAATGAAAAAATATTTTTCAAAAAATACATTTTAGTGTTTAGCTAAAGAGTAAAAATATATTTTAGAATCCTTTTTAAAAAAATAAATTAAAAAAAAGTAAATTCTTTTTTGGGAAGGGGGTTGGTAGGCGGGTGGTGGGGTGTCAGAATAGGTAGTAGGGGTGGAGTAAGAAAAAGTTTTGAATTTTTTTCGTTAATTTTTTTTTTAAAAATTGACCCGGGACGGGGGGGGGTATTAGGAGTTGGGGGTTAGGGTAGGGGAGTGAGGGGAAGAAGAAAATTGAATTTTTTTTTAAATTTTTTGAGGTTGGGGGGCGGGGGGAGGGAGGGTAAGAGAAAAGTATAATTTTTTTAATAAAATGTAGATATTGTTTTTTGAAGGGGGGCTGGTAGGGGTGGGGTGGGGTGGGGGTAGGGGATGGACTAAGAAAAATTTTTGAAATACTTTTTAAAACAATTGAATTTTGGGCAATCAATAATTAATATAAATCTTCGGGCAATTGATAATAAATATGGACAACTCTTTGGTTTTGGATATCGAAGTTTCACGTCAAGGTGTGCGCTTAGCAAATCTACACTTCATAACTGCAAAGGGTTGTCCCATTTGAGAGGGCAGAGTACAGTTAGATCTTGGACGATGTTGAATCTTCGTCATCGTTATGCAACTCAGGTTTGCTGCAACAGAGAATAAATCAAGGAAGATGCTCTATTATTTGGTGGGTTTGGTCTTTGCTATGGTAGGGGCTAGTTATGCTGCAGTCCCTCCGTACAGAAGATTCTGCCAAGCCACGGGATATGGAGGTACAATTAAACGTCGGGAGGTAAGTTATTCTTTATTGATCTGGTTATAGATAGGCTTTCAGAGTCCCCTATGAAATTAATGAAATTTACCACCTTACAGAGTTTGTAAGAGGGATAGTTTTAAGTATCTTGGGTCTACAATTCAGGGAAATGGTGAGATTGATGAGGATGCCTCTAAACGTATTGGAGCAGGTTGGTTGAAGTGGAGGCTCGACTCAGGAGTGTTGTGTGATAAGAAGGTGTCCCTTAAGCTTAAAGGCAAATTCTATAGTGGCCGGCCGGCCGGCCATGGTGTATGGAGCTTGAAGGTGGTGGAAATGAGAATGTTACGTTGGATGTGTGGGTTTACTAGAGGGGACAGAGTTAAGAATGAGATTATCCGGGAGAAGGTGAGAGTGGCTTTGGTGGAGGACAAAATGCGAGAAGGAAGGCTGAGATGGTTTGGGTATGTGATGAGGAGGGGTGCGGATGCCCCAGTTCGTAGGTGTGAGAGGCTAGCTCTGGATGGTTTTAGGAGGTGTAGAGGTAGGCCGATGAAATACTGGAGGGAGGTGATTAGACATGACATGGAGCAACTTCAACTTACTGAGGACATGACCTTAGATAGGAAGGTGTGGAGGTCGCGGATAAGGGTAGAAGGCTAGTGTGAGTGTGTGGGTTGTAGCAGGCAGTCAGGAGAGATCTTGTGTAGCTGGGTTCGTAATCCTAGGACTGTGTACTTAGGTGTTTTTGGTATGTGAGGGTATGTTACTACCAGGTGGGGGTCCTATTTCTTATTTCTTAATTCCTATTTTCTTATTTAGTGTTGCCCTTATTTCTCGTATTTCGTATTTTCTCTTGTTTCTATTCTATTATTTCTTATTCCTGATTTTCTGTTGTGTCATCTATCCCCTTGTTTGCTATTCTTTAACTTGAGCCGGGGGTCTATCGGAAACCTCTCTACCTCTTTAGAGGTAGCGGTATGGACTGCGTATATCTTACCCTTCTCAGACCCCACTTTGTGGGAATACACTGAGTTTGTTGTTGTTGTTGTTGAATTTTGGGGGTAGGAGTAGGGGGTAGGGGGTGGGGTGGGGTAGGGGTAGGGGTGGTGTCGGGGTGATAGGGTATTGGGCTCGGGGTAGATGATTTTGAGAATTGTATGAACATTTCAACTTTAAAGTGAGGTTGAAAGAGTTTTGATAAATGTTTTCTTTACTTTTTGAAGGAAAACCATTTTCCTTAGATTTAAGGAAAATAAGTTGCTTTGGAAAACATCTTCTAAAACATGTAAGCCAACCATGGAAAATATTTTCCTAGAAAATGTTTTCCTGAAAAACAAGTTGATTTCTTACTTGTTTTCTTATGTTTGGTTGGTAGATGAGATATATTTTCTGAAAAATATTTTCTAGTATTTGATTGGTGAATGAAAAAATATTTTTCAAAAAATACATTTTAGTGTTTAGCTGGGTAAGTTGTTGTTGTTTATCTAAAGCGTAAAAATACATTTTAGAATTCTTTTTTAAAAAATAAATTAATAAAAAGTAAATCCTTTTTTCGGAAGGGGGTTGGTAGGCAGGTGGGTGGGTATCAAAATAGGTAGTAGGGGTGGGGTAAGAAAAAGTTTTGAATTTTTTTGGTAAAACAAAACTTTTAAAAATTGACCCGGGGGGGTTATTAGGAGCTGGGGGTCAGGGTAGGGGAGTGAGGGGGAAGAAAATAATTGAAAATTTTTTAAAAATAAATTTAATTTTTTTTTTGAGGTTTAGGGGAGGGATGGGAGAGGGGGCTAGTACGAGGGAGGGAGGGTAAGAGAAAAGTTTGAATTTTTTAATAAAATGTAGATATTGTTTTTTGAAGAGGGGCTGGTAGGGGTAGGGGTGGGGTGGGGTGGGGGTAGGGGATGGACTAAGAAAAATTTTTGAAATGCTTTTTAAAACAATTGAATTTTGGGCAATCGATAATAAATATAAATCTTCGGGCAATCGATAATAAATATGGACAACTCTTTGGTTTTGGATATCGAGGTTTCACGTCAAGGTGTGAGCTTAGCAAATCTACACTTCGGTTGTCCCTTTCGAGAGGGCAGAGTACTGTTAGATCTTGGACGATGTTGAATTTTCGTCATCGTTATGCAACTCAGGCTTGCTGCAACACAGAATAAATCAAGGAAGATGCTCTATTATTTGGTGGGTTTGGTCTTTGCTATGGTAGGGGCTAGTTATGCTGCAGTCCCTCCGTACAGAAGATTCTGCCAAGCCACGGGATATGGAGGTACAATTAAACGTCGGGAGGTAAGTTTTTCTTCATTGATCTGGTTATAGATAGGCTTTCAGAGTCCCCTATGAAATTAATGAAATTTACCACCTTACAGAGTTTGTAAGAGGGATAGTTTTAAATATCTTGGGTCTACAATTCAGGGAAATGGTGAGATTGATGAGGATGCCTCTAAACGTATTGGAGCAGATTGGTTGAAGTGGATGCTCGCCTCGGGAGTGTTGTATGATAAAAAGGTGCCCCTTAAGCTTAAAGGCAAATTCTATAGAGTGGCCGGCCGGCCGGCCATGGTGTATGGAGCTTGAAGGTGGTGGAAATGAGAATATTACGTTGGATATGTGGGCTTACTAGAAGGGACAGAGTTAGGAATGAGATTATCCGGGAGAAGGTGAGAGTGGCTTTGGTGGAGGATAAAATGCGAAAAGGAAGGCTGAGGTGGTTTGGGCATATGAGGAGGAGAGGTGCGGATGCCCCAGTTCGTAGGTCTGAGAGGCTAGCTCTGGATGGTTTTAGGAAGAGTAGAGGTAGGCCGATGAAATACTGGAGGGAGGTGATTAGACATGACATGGAGCAACTTCAACTTACTGAGGACATGACCCTAGATAGGAAGGTGTGAAGGTCGCGGATAAGGGTAGAAGGCTAGTGTGAGTGTGTGGGTTGTAGCAGGCAGTCCGGAGAGATCTTGTGTAGCCGGGTTCGTAATCCTAGGACTGTGTACTTAGGTGTTTTTGGTATGTTAGGGTATGTTACTACCAGGTGGGGGTCCTATTTCTTATTTCTTAGTTCATATTTTCTTATTTAGTGTTGCCCTTATTTCTCGTATTTCGTATTTTCTCTTGTTTCTATTCTATTATTTCTTATTCCTTATTTTCTGTTGTGTCATTCATCCCCTTATTTACTATTCTTTATCTTGAGCCGGGGGTCTATCGGAAACAACCTCTCTACCTCTTCGGAGGTAGCGGTATGGACTGCGTACATCTTACCCTCCTCAGACCCCACTTTGTGGGAATACACTGGGTTTGTTGTTGTTGTTGAATTTTGGGGGTGGGGGTAGGGGTAGGGGGTAGGGTGGGGGTAGGGGTGATAGGGTATTGGGGGCGGGGTAGATGATTTTGAGAATTGTATGAACATTTCAACTTTAGTGAGGTTGAAAGAGAGTTTTGAAAAATGTTTTCCTTACTTTTTGAAGGGAAGTCATTTTCCTTAGATTTAAGGAAAATAAGTTGGTTTGAAAAACATTTTCCAAAACATATAAGCCAACCAAACATAAGAAAACTGAAAAACATTTTCTTTCATACCAAACACACCCTAAGTTTGTACAAATTATCCTGGAGTATATTAGTACGAATTTCCTTATACTGTTGACCCAATTTAGGGAGTTGACACGAGTTATACTTAATTGAAAATGGGAATAAAAGAAAAGTCATCGGCCTATAATCTTAAATTCTTCAGGAATCGCATGTGATGAGGGTAGAAGGTCCTTAATAGTTATCACAAAAAGAAATAATAGGAAATGTGGAGGTCCTTTATTGACCTTTTACTTAAGCTAGAGTTGTGAAGAAAGCATCCTTCTATAGAGTTATTCTAATATGAAATTGAAACAATAAGTTTCTTTCTCTAGGATTGCTTCTCAGGTCTACAATGTTCATTGTTCTTTTTTAGTGGGAAGACGGAACTAGCTATTAGTAAAGTGAAATTCACTGGTTCCATACATTTATGGTTCTTGCTAATATATTTGTCCCCCAAAAAGGGTACAAGAAGAAAAGAAATCCTTGCCACAATGCGTCTTCTTTGTTGGAAGTTGGAACTAAGAAGAACATAGGCATTTACAATATTGAGAGTTTGATATGGGTCTTCTTTCATTATGTTAGCTAGTAGCATCACATGTACCAGTAGCATTTGCTTTTCCGAAGTGTCCTACTACTGCCATATGTGAAATTGAAAGTACTGAATACCAAGTTTCGTTTGGAGAGTAGAGTACCAGAAACGTCCTAATAGTTTGTTTTGGAAGTTGAGTACCAGAAAAGTCCTATAATTAGCACGAAGTAACACAAATCCCAAAGACGTCCCAAATCTCTATCAGGGAGTACATAGATACCCTTTGCATCAGCATCAGTGGTATTTTAGCATATTAAAATAAGTTATCTGCTTCTCTGTTTGACATGTAATACATGCAACCTCCCTCGATGCATTCTACAGATGCTTTTCTTCTGCAGCCACAATGGTAACACTCGTGTCGTGAGATAATTGATTCTTGGATATGAAGGGATGTAATTGGTTTCTAATGTCTTTTCCTTGAGAGGATATGTTCTGTTTGATTATTTATATGCTTGTCTATTCTGCTGACAAACTTCCCTTGGTCACTGTTTTTCTTCAAAATCTTCTTGCCCATTAAAGTATGCTATTCTGAAAGAGGAAACATTTATCTTATTTTGACAGATTGAACATGAAGAATTTAGTCTGGAACTCTGGATTGGTTCTCTTAATGCCTTAACATGGACAGAGATACTGCGACAAGTCTTGATCGCTGCTGGTTTTGGATCCAAACGTGGTAGTGTACCTGGGGAGGCTCTCAGCAAGGTACTCAGTTTCTGGTTACTGCTTTGATTGTAATTTTTTTCATCTTTGATATGCCAGTGGCTGTAAGTTATTCGTTAATGTTTTTGTTTCTGATGTTTAAAGGCCTTTTGATCTCTGTGTGTGCATATTTCATTGAGAAATAATTTTTTTTATAAGGTAAAAGATTATTAATAAAGGTACCAAGAAGGTACATGAAAGTGCAGAATTGAACATCCATACAAAGTTGCATAGTTTCCAAGTGAATCCGAGAAATCCGTATTGTCTAGCATATTCCTCTCACACCAAAAAAACAGACTGTGAAGACACA
Organism: Capsicum annuum; assembly: GCF_002878395.1. Classification (NCBI taxonomy): domain Eukaryota; kingdom Viridiplantae; phylum Streptophyta; class Magnoliopsida; order Solanales; family Solanaceae; genus Capsicum; species Capsicum annuum. The sequence continues at coordinate 26,441,537 of NC_061122.1, forward strand.
AGTTCTTGACTCTAGAAATATGGCTCTTGTTCCCATAGCAAGCACTATTTTTCTCATTCCAAATGGTCCAGAAAATACAGTGAGAGATAGTCCTCCAAAGCTGTTTCTGGATAGTTGTAATCTTCTGCGCCCTCTAGCTTTGCAGTAGACTTCTAAAGTCTGAAAGCATTACCCAGACTCGGTGATGCTCATTTTCTTTGGTTTCTTGTTTCGCAGGAAGTTAGTTTGATGGCTAAGTATGGGTTAACCCACGGTACACTGAAGGGTGAACTTTTTAGCATTCTGCTAATTAAAGGAACTGATGGAATGAAGGTACATGAGTTGGCAAAACTTCAATCTGTAAGTGGATGTGATTTCCGGTTGTTATTGTTTAGTATAATCCCACTGCCTCCTTTATATCATAAAATGCTTCCGTTAATGTTTTTATTTCTTTTTTGTCTTGAAGATTGGTGAATTGAATCTGGCAACGACAACCATTCAGCTAGAAGATTTAATAAGCTCAACCCTTTCTAGTGACATTACCTTGTTTGAAAAGATCTCATCTTCAGGTTACCGTCTACGTATTAATCCTTCTTCACAGGAATCCGGAATTTCTTTCTCAGATTCTGAAGGAGATGATGCCGAGGTTATTAGTGGATACATCAGAGATAATTCAGACTGTGAGTCCCGCGAACTAGTTCTAGCTGAATCTGGACAGAGATATCATCGGTTTGAAAATAGGAACAGTTTATCAACAGTAAACACTGAAATTGATGAGAGCTACTCAGGAGAAGCATGGTTGTTAGGGCTTATGGAAGGTGAATATTCAGATCTGGGCATTGAGGAGAAGCTGAGCGCCTTGGTGGCATTGGTTGATCTTCTTACTGCTGCATCCAGCATTGCTGAAAAGGTAAAAAACTTGAATAAGAGTCGATTAGGGCCTTCAAAGGAACTCTTCCCTCTAGGTTATCATGCCCTAGAGTCTTCTGTCTTCCTAGTTGCATTTCTCGTTTACTGTGCTAAATTTTACCTTTTTAATACATTATATTCATTTTACTGATGCCAGGCAAAGCTAACTTGTACTAGTAGGTGAAGTTCTAAGAAGCTCTTGAGCTGAAAAGATAAGACCTTGAAAAATTTTGGCAGTGAAGTTCTAGCCATCCCATGCGTATATTGGGTGCTATGCAAGGAAAGCGATTCTAAATTGTTTTGATGGCAAAGAAAAGCCCCCTGTATAGACAGACAATATATAGATTTTTAGACCTGCTGCCTCTATGGTGTAATTTTCAGGTTGTATATGATACGGACAGCATGATAGATTCATTAGCTCACTACATGAGTACTTATTACTCTGAAGTCTATCCACACCCCAAATATGGAGGAACAAAAGCCCCACCAGATGCCTTGAACCTACTATCAAGTGAACCAATCTCACATGATATACTTACATTATCCATGCATGAGTAGAAAAACATAAATATTTCATAAACATTTGAAACAACAGATAACATCGCATTTCTAAAAATAGTCATTTACTTCATCATAATGAAAAAACATAAATTAGTACTCACAACATGTATGGAGCCTCTAGACATGACAAATAAAAAGGATGGCGAGACACTTCCCTCACAACATGGTGCACGACATGCGAGGTCTTGGGACTTCAGAAGAAGTCCCTCTCATCGCGCGGACTGTTGCAAAGCAAGTCTGGGACTTCTCTTACTTTTTGCCTTGGGCATAAATTGCCGGGGTTCCTCACACGATGTGAAGCCCTGGGCAAGGGATCCTGGGAGACTGGGACTTCAATTAGTTCCTTTTATCTTCAACTCTTGGTCCTTGTTTCCATTTCAAACATGTTCCATCATATACCATAGCATTCTACCATTTCTCAATTATTTTATCCACCCTCGTGTGGGTTGTTTTTATAAAGAGGAATCTCCTTTCGTTTGTAAGATCAAGCTCTAGCTTAGTGCATGACCATTCTGTTTAATAAAACTCTTAACCTTCTAAAAGGGCAGCCCGGTGCACTAAAGCTACCGCTATGCACGGTGTCCACGGAAGGGCCCCACCACAAGGGTGTATTGTACGCAGCCTTACCTTGCATTTCCCCAGAGAGGGGCTGTTTCCAAGGCTTGAACCCGTGACCTCCTTGTCACATGGCAGCAACTTTACCAGTTACTTTTAACCTTCTAAACTTCTGTGCAAAAAAAAAAAAGAACAGAAAAGAAAAAAGAAATGGTGGCAGAAGGTAGAAAGGGAAGCCATGCTCTTCTATATAACTGCTGATATAGAACTGTTATCCTAGAACAGAAATGCATGATCAACACCACCACCACCACCATACCCAGTGAAAAATCCCACAAAGTGGAATAGAAATGCATGATCAAGTAATCAAAATCTCCAGACCTATAACAACCAAAAGAAGATAAAAGGAAAAGATAAAGAAAGAGGTCAAGTGAAGACATCATCATAGGCTTATGACTTCTATATTATTTTTTGTGGAAGAAGATTGAATGCTGTTGCAGTAAAGAAAGTAGAGTTGCTCCCAAGGCTTTGGTTCAACAAAAAAGGTAGTACAATAGGGGATGTGCGGTGGGTGCACCTTGCGAGTTCAAATACTGGCTAGTGAACCAAGTCCAATGTTAAAATGGAGAAGAACTGAAGGGCGTACCCATTATCTATCAAGTTCCGAAGATGGAAGCAATGGATTTCTTGGTTACCCCAAAAAGAAATAAGTGGTGAAATGGTCTTGTTCTGTTGCTGATCATTGTTTGGCAATGGTACCGTTGAAGTTATTCCATAAAAAAAGCTCCATGTAGATGCCATTTCTTTTCTACTTTCTTCCATGTCCAGAAGGCTTCCCTTTCTTACTGTGGAAAAATCACGCCTTCCTAGTAATAGGATTGGTCTGTTTGTTGGTTAAGCTCCATGTAGATGCCATTTCTTTTCTACTTTCTTCCATTTCCAGAAGGCTTCCCTTTCATACAGTGGAAAAATCAAGTCTTCCTAGTAATAGGCCTATTATTGGTCTGTTTGTTGGTTACACTGCTCTTTTTTGATATTGGCATATTGCTATATTTCGAATACGAATTAAAAAAGATATTGTTCTACGAGTATCACAATTCTTAGTCACTAACCTATGATGATAAAGAAGTGCATTTGTATGTCAGATCAGCTTTATTTTTTCCTGCATTTATTTAGTGACAAGTGTTTCCTGCAGGATTCGGTGCCATCTGCTGTAGAATGTGCTCCTTCAATGATTCATCATGCTTCTGGGGGAAAAATTAAACGGTCTTCAGCAAAATCATCCTATTTGACTGGGCAAGCACAAAGTCAATGTGGACATCTTAGTAACCAAGATCCAACAGCGTCATTGGAACTTCAGCCAGTTGACTCTTCAGTGGCAATGTCAAAACACTCTGTGAAAAATAAGTCGCTTAGCACTGCAAAAAAAGCCAGAGAACTGGAAGCTGGGGATGATGTTCACCCTATGCAGTCAATCTTCCTCGGTTCAGACCGTAGGTACAATAGATACTGGATTTTCTTGGGCCCTTGCAATGAATTTGATCCGGGGCACAGGAGGATTTATTTTGAATCGTCTGAAGATGGTCAATGGGAGGTGATTGATACTGAAGAGGTACTTTAGTTTCATTTTGGCACTTTAATTTCTTATGTTTGTTGTGTACAACAACTTCCAAGAAATGAACTTCTCACTTTTTTTTAAAAAAATCTGGTTTCAGTCTTTGTGCTCTTTGTTGGCTGCCTTGGACCGTAGAGGTGCCCGAGAGGCTTTTCTAGTTGCATCTCTGGAGAAACGGGAAACGTTCTTATGCCAAGCAATGTCAAATATTCTGAATGATTCAGGAGATAGTCAATCACCTCAATGTGGAAGGAACTTTTCTAGGGAAGATAGTTCATCATCTGCAGTTTCTGATGTGGACAACTTAAGCCTTGTTGACGTGAACAATGGTTCTACTGGTTCGAAGGTTCCTGTAGGGAGAAAAGGAGAACCTCAGCAAGACAAATGGAACATCGCTCAAGCTTTCGACACATGGGTGTGGAAATCATTCTATTGTAATCTCGCCGCTGTGAAACGTGGGAAAAGGTCTTATCTTGATTCACTTGCAAGGTGTGAACAATGCCATGATCTATACTGGAGGGATGAGAAGCACTGCAGGATTTGCCACACCACTTTTGAGCTTGATTTTGATCTTGAAGAAAGATATACCATTCATACTGCAACATGTAGGCAGAACCTAGATCCTGAGAAGTTATCAAATCCTAAAATTCTCCCATCAGAATTGCAGTCACTTAAAGCTGCAATACATGCAATTGAGGTGGGCAGTCATTCTAATGCTTTTACGGCTAGTATTTTGTGTCCATATTTTGATGTTCATTTACAAGTGTTTACTAGTATTAAGTGCTCCATTTAAACAAGAATCTAATAGCTGGTATAATTTTGCGTGATATGCATATCTTGGTTTATGTCAAAAACATCCTTAAGAGTGCTCCATGTTCTTGAAAATCATACTAATTATAGCACACCTGTAGTTTAGTAGTGGCATGTTTCTATTAGGTTCTTGCATAAACTGTTGTATGCTAGTCTAAACGTCACTTGCGCAACTTTGCAGCACTTATTAGCTACTTTAGATCCTTTATTGTTACATCGCTTATTATCCCTGCACATCCAAATAGCTTATATTGTTTATATGATAGGTTACTAACATGAAGTTCTGTTCATCCATTGCTTGATGCTGCAACATGCTTAAAAACACATGATGAAAATTTAGTTTGTTTGGGTTCTGGAGATAAAATCATAGATGGTGAACTTCATAAAAAGTGGATTGTGCTTTGACAAGTGACACGAGTGCCTTCTTTTTGTCTTTTCGGTAAATTAATGATTGTATTGTGCTTTTGGGAAAGACTCCATGTAGTGGTATTCAAGAGGTAGGGAACCTACAATAAGATATGGTGCTCTTCGAATAATGCCAATTCATCTTATGTTGAATGGGGCTTCTAGGGTGCACCAAGAATTTACAAGAACAACTTTATCAAAAAAATTGGAAGAGAAGGCATTCTTTCATTTGTGCAGAAGTTCTTTTCACCACTCAAAAGGTCCTCTTTCTTGCTGTCCAAATTGTTTACATCGAAGCTTTTAGAACTACTTCCCATGTCTTGCTTACTGCAATTTAGGCAGTTTTGAATACTTAATTCAAATAAGGTCCTTGGGGATGATCTGGTGGTTGAAGCATGTTAATAACGGCCTCAAATCTCAAGAGTTGAATCCTAATTACTACACTTGGGATGACCTCATCTGCTCCAGCCTTGGCAAGCAGGAGTACCTTGCCAAACCTGTGCTTGTGGGCTTGACTAACTAGCTGACCAATTGATTCGTCAAGGTGCGTGCAAGTGGCCTCGGACACCACCGATTGGAAAAATAAAAATAAAGACAAGCCTCAAATAGTTGAGTCAAAATTAAAGATAAAAGTACCCGATATGCATCTTCATAATCTTAAAGTTATTTGTTCTAATGACTGCTATGCAATTAGCTTTCAAACTTATATATTTTCAATTAGCAATCTGATAAATGTATTTATCATTCATGATGTTGCAGTCGGTAATGCCTGATGATGCCCTAATTGGTTCTTGGAGAAGATCTTCCCACAATCTTTGGATCAAAAGACTGCGCAGGGCGTCAACTTTATCAGAGATTTTACAGGTGAGAAAGGCCAGCGCCTCCTTCAATATTTGATGAGTGGTCTCGATTTCCCAGGCGTTCCATTTTGGAGAGTTCAGATTTAAACATAGATCCCATGGAGTCCATAACAAAACCTTTCCAACTGCTGGTAGTTTTGACGTTATTGTCATAGAAATTTGAACTAACAGAAGATTTTTATTTTGGGGATATATCATAGGTTCTTGCTGATTTTGTCACTGCTATCAACGAGGACTGGTTGTGTGAATCTGGTCATACTTTGGGATTGAATTATGACCCAGAAGAAATTATTGCAAGCTTTTCAAGCATGCCCCGGACTTCATCTGCAGTTGCATTTTGGTTGGTCAAGTTGGATGCCTTGGTCGGACTCCACTTGGAAAGTGTCCATTAGCACTATAAGAAGTCGTAAAGGTGTGATACTTCTCTTGTTTGGTTAAGTTCCTTCTACTTCGTATTGTTGCACTTTTATTTTCTCCCATGACTCATGAATCCTACTATTTATGTTTTGGGAGTTGGAGAGGGGAGGGGGCTTCAAGAGAAAGCTTCGTATAGGATTTCTTTGGGTAACAATGTAGCTTGTTTAACCTGATTGAACATATGCAGGTTGTTTCAAACAGGTCAATATTCTTTAGTTCTCACTTCCCAGGTAAAGAGTACATGGTTTTGTATCAAAGTCAGATCCATCAAACGTTTTTGTGCCAAATTTAAGATACTTGGAGAGAGGGTTTGTTCCTATCATTTTCCCCTGAAGGAATCGTGCTGCTTATGGCTACAAGTGCAACAGAAAGCTTTATGACTTTTTGGAAAGTAAAGCAGAAAAGATGGCAGTTCAGCAATCGGTTCAACAAAACGAAGCTGATGTATGTATGATAATACTTCCTGGCATCCATTTTTGTTATCATCACTATACCTAGGATACATGAGTGCTTCTTGAATGTACATAGTATTGCAGGTTCTTTTGCTCATCTTCAATCTTCTTCAACCCAATTTTGGTGTATTAGAACTTAGCTCTTGATTTCTTCACATGTATTAGCTCATTCCTTGTAAGATAAAACTGTGAAACATGTTTCCATTGGCGGCACAATAATAGAAATTTAATGGTAGCTGTTCGATGCCTCTGTTTTAGATTTCACTTTTTGTTGTTTCTTTGGTTTTTATTCCATTTATCAAGAAGAACAGGATTGACCGAGACTGTTCAAACAGGCATAAGCCAAACTCTGAATCAACAGTTGCCAACTCAAGTCAGATGGAAACTCTCCTTTCGTCTCCTCTTTATTTGTAATGACCCTCATAGTCATTTTTCTATATTTTCATATATTTGCGGTATCCAGAGATTTTTATAGGGCGACTTACATGAGAAAATTGAAGAATAGATGTCTTTTAAGTCTTGAATGAAAGATTGGTGACATTGACCAACAAATAGGGTCAAACATTATTAGGAAACTTGATCAAGTTAATTGTGGACTTGATTAATATTTTCAAAACTTTCTAATATTTTTAAAAATATAAATCAACTCAACTAACACCCTTTTCAATCCAAATCAACCACTGTCTCCTCTCTCTCGACAACTTTTCTCAACTCTCTCCCAACCAACAGTTCTGCAAAATTTCTCCCTTCAACCCCTGATGACAAATAGTTGGGCTTCGAGTTTCCCTCTTCAATTCAAGCAACCTGTCTCTCATCCCTCTCTCAATAGCTTCTCTCAACTCTCTCCCAACCAACTGTTCTGCAAATTTCTTATTTCAATCCTCGGCGACTTCAACATCCGACTACAAATAGTTGGGATTTCAGTTCCTTTTCGACTTCAATTGACGTGACAACCTTGCTCTCCGACCACAACAGCTTCGAATTCTTCATCGGTCCTTTTCTTCTTTTACAGGTAAAAATTTATGGTCTTTTTAGTTTTGAAGAAAACGAGGAACTTGAGCCAACTTCTCTTATAGTATTGGTTAACAATTTCAATATTTGTTGCACTAATTTGAAATGGGTCTGAATAAAACCCTAATTTCTGGTATTTTTTCTCTTCTCTTTTCGAAGTGAATTATGATATTTTGTTGCTTGTTGCATTTTTTTGAGGTTTGATTTTTATTGTTTGTGTTTATAAGAACAAAAGGACAATTTGGTTTGATTTGTTCTGTTCTTGTTCTTGGTAAAAATGGTGAAATTGCTGTTTTTTGTTTAACAAAATCGTGCTACTGTTTCCTCCGACAGATTACCCATTTGGTGCAACTTATTAACCATCTGATGCAACAGATTCATCATATGACGCAACAGATAAACCATCTGATGCACCAGAGGAACCATCAAATTACAATTCTGATGCAACAG
>NC_061122.1:26452560-26455332 GCF_002878395.1 Capsicum annuum
ATCTGATGCACCAGAGGAACCATCAAATTACAATTCTGATGCAACAGATTAATAATCTGATACAACAACTTTACCATACGTTGCAACAGATTAAGCTTCGGATAAAAAATTTGATGCAACTAATTAACCATCTGGTGCAATGGAAGAACCATCGGATTAATGATCTGATGCAACAAATGAACCTCCTGTTGGATAAAATCCTACCAACTCTTCCTACAGGAAAAGTCCAAGACTTGATTTTTCCAACTGACCATTCATCTGCCGCGATAGACGACACTATGTTGGAAGAAATCTAAACAATATTGACCGTTGATAACTGTTCCAACAGATCACTCATGTGTTGCAACTGATGTGTGACCTGTTGCACAGACCATTCATCTTTCTCAACAGATGAGTGATATGTTTTGTATTGTCGCAACAGATTTATCAGCCATTGCTACGGATTATTTAACTGTTCTAATAGATTACTCATATGTTGCAACAGACGATGTCACAACAGGTGTGTGATCTGTTGAACAAACCATTCATCTGTCTTAAAGATGAGTGGTATGTTTTGTATTGTTGCATCAAATTACTCATTCGCTGTAACAGTTTGGTTATATGCTGCAACAGATATACTACCTGGTGCAACAGATCGGTGATCTGTTGCAATTGTTATTTTACTATTTTGCTTGTTTGATTTACTGTTATCCTTTTTTAATGATGCATTAATCAATAATAATATATTATTTTATGTTCCTATTAATTTTAGATAATATGGTTCCTAAAAGAACGAAAACCGAATCAAGTCCAAGTAAAGGAACAAGTGAAGTAGCTGTGCTACATCCACCACTCTATGAACTTGCTTTACAAGCGTTATCTCAATCGGGAGCAGAATATGATGAACACGGGGAGGAGGAATGTTTCAAAAGAGATGATGCAGATGCTAATAGCCCTTCCACTGAAGAGCTGGTCAAAGCCTTCAGCATTGATCATTATCCTGTGAGAATGCAGTGCGATGGTGCCGCAGATTTAATGGGTGATTTCGTGGTTAAGTCAGCCATGAAAAAATCTTTCGACGCCTTCAGAAAAATACTTCGAGAACAAAAATTGGATGCTTATTTCAAGGACAGCCGCTTTGGGAAATATCTTGATTTTCGAAGGACAACAATGCTTGTTTCTAAATGAAAATGGTATATGAACTTGTCAAGCGTAGGTTTATGTATGAAAACAAAGATAAGATGGATGAGGTGTGGATAAATTACTATGGCATGCCTGTTTGTTTTGGTTGGAAGGAGTTTGCCACAATTACTGGACTAAAATTTTATCCTCCTTCTCAAGTTATACCTATTCTAACCCCAAAAAAAGCACCCCGCACACCCAAAAAAGGCAAAGGCAAGTCGTGTGATCGTGATGAACTGGTGTCCATTGTTGGTCCAAGCTTCAAAAACAAAAATTTGATAGAAGCGTTGAAAGGTAAAGGACTTTCAAAGAAGCACAAGCAGTTATTGTGCTTGATTTGGTTTGTACATAATATTCTTTGGGCGAGAGACGTTAACAACAACATAAGCTTCGGTTTAATAAAGCTCTCCGAGGATCTTGAGGCGTTTAACAACTATCCATGGGGGTATGAAAGATTCAAAATGACTGTCAAATATTTGACTCTTTAGCGCCAAAGACGGTCAACTTATATGGCTTCCCATAGGCTTTCATGGTAAATGTTTCTTTCTTCTATTATGATATCATTCATTTTTTTCGCTCAATAATGATTTTTATTTATTGGAGTTATTTTATAGGCTTGAGTGTTTGAAGCCATTCTTTATTTGAGAGAACAAGTGAACTACCAGGAAGGAGTTTCCTGTCCAAGAATCTTGAGATGGTTGTCGGCCAAAACTCATAAAAATGCAAAATTTCTTGATCTCTTCAACCCCCCGAAGGATGCAGTAAGTATAATTATAATTAATTTTTTCTTTTAATTAATATTTTTTTTGAATGATCTAATCATCATTCTAATATATGTAATGATTTATGTTAGAATGTGCATCCGTCGCTAGTTCCGACCAATCGAGAGTTGAAGATGCCATTTTTTCTTACTTTACGGTCTGTGCAAACTTTATCAGACCCTAAGGTCATCGACAAAATAAAAATAAAATTGTTTGGAGTAACAACCATTACAAGAAAATTAATTTTGGAGGGTGGGCTTGTTGTTGCTAATGAAGCTATTGGTGGTGGTAGTGGTGCTGCTGTTGGTGCTAATGATGCTCCTCTTATAGTATTTAAAGCAAACCATTATGAGTATGATCATACTGGTTATACAGATTTTGCCTCTCCCAGCGAATGTTCTGCATGCAAATATCAAGACTGCAGGGCGAAACATGATGTAGTGATTAATGCTATTAATGCATTAACTGTTTTTGTAAAGAAATTGACATCTAAGAGGGGTCTCATTTTATCAAAGAGGATTTTATTTCCATCCGCTCCATTGGAGATTAGGGCTAAGAGGAGAAGGCGAGTGATTTCCAGGGCATTATCAGGCATCCAAAAAAGCGAAATTGCAACTCCTTTGTCTACGTGTTGCACTGAGCAACGTACAATGTCCAAAGGAGAGCAGCACGAGCTGAAGAAGGTGAATATATTATATGTCTTCCAACTGACAAAACAAACACACATATCTGTTTCAACAGATGACACATCTGCTGAAAATTATCAAACAGATATATACATCTGTTGCAACAGTTGACTAACATGTTGCACCAGATAAAGTATCTATTGCGACATATGTCTCGTCTATTT
>NC_061122.1:26455432-26461934 GCF_002878395.1 Capsicum annuum
GTACGTTGCTCAGTGCAACGTACAATGTCCAAAGGAGAGCAGCACGAGCTGAAGAAGGTGAATATATTATATGTCTTCCAACTGACAAAACAAACACACATATCTGTTTCAACAGATGACACATCTGCTGAAAATTATCAAACAGATATATACATCTGTTGCAACAGTTGACTAACATGTTGCACCAGATACTTTATCTGGTGCAACATATGTCTCGTCTGTTTTAGCAAATCAAACAACTCTTCACACAACTTTTATTTGTACCAACAAACGACCTATCTGCTGCAATAGATGATTCATATGTTGCAACAGATGGTTCATCCGTTGGAAATTATCACACAGGGTTTTCCTCATGTAGAAATTTGTCCCAACAGTTGATTCATTGTTGCAACAAAAATTTAATATGTTTGGGACAATTTAAAACGGGAGAAAGACCTGTTTGATTTACTAGAAGAGATGAGTTATCATTTTCCGTTTTGTTGTATCTGCGTGATTAGCATTGACCAATTCTGACTTTCCAGGTGGATGTAGAAGAAGCTACTGCTGAACAGCATTGACAATATGCTACTCTTTTTATGAAAATACGGAGAAAAACCGAATTCCATAGCATTGACAATGAAGATCCACGACGAGAAAAACCGAATTCCATAGCATCGGATGAAGAACAACTTGTCCATACTGAGTAGATCTTTGTAGATTGAGCCTGTCAAAGCAATCCTTGGCAGTATACTTAAATTGTTGTTGATGTATTTGTTGAGATCTGTACCCATAACAATTTTTTTACATTTCATTTATTCGTTGTCTTATTTCAGCTAATTTATGAAGGTTTCGATTTATTTTATTTTGTCTACGAATTTTATTTATTCCTTAGATTTGAACTTATTAATTGAAAAGGAATACTAGATTCAAATATTGCAACAGATAATGTATCTATTGCAATAGACGACACATCTATTAGAAAATTCGAACAGATTTAGACATATGTTGCAACAGGTAAGTGATCTGTTGGAGTTTATCAAACAGGTCTTCTCACTGTTGCAACAGATGGATTTTAGATAAAAGCGTCAAGATAATGCAACAGATGACACATCTATTGGGAAAAAAAATAGATTTAGACATATGTTTCAACAAATGGACTTTATCTGTTGCAACAGATGACACATCTATTGGAATAATCGTACAAATTTATACATATGTTGCAACAGGTAGGTTATCTGTTGGAATTTATCAAACATGTCTTCCCATTGTTGCAACAGATGGACTTTAGATAAAAACATCGAGATAATGCAACAGATGACCAACCTATTGCAACAGATAAACTATATGTCAGAACAGGTAGAATAACTGTTACAACAAATGGAGAATCTGTTGCATTATAAAAATTCAACTTTTGTTGGACATAAAAAATTGCCACTACGTTTAAAAAGGTTAAAGTGAATTGAAATAAAAAAGGCGCAACCCATCGATGGTGTTCAGTTCAAACACCTAAAATAAAATAGGCATCAAGTAGATATGTTCATTTTAAAGACGTAAAATAAAATAGGCATCAAATGTGTTAGTGTCAGTCCTGGCACATTTCGCTGACTTACCATCACTTGGCCCCCAACGGTCATTCCCCCCCCCCATTGTCTTATATATTCATCTTCCTCCTAAAATTTAATCCTAAATTTCCAAATCTTCTTCTTCATCGTATCTTTTTTTATCTATCCAAAATTTTCAAATTATTACATTCATTTTTTCCAACTGACCTTGACAATGTCAAGCGCATCTTCCACTGTTTTTTGTGATAAGATTTTCGATATTGTAAGTGCGGTCATGAAGCTCTGTTAAATACTTCTTGGACTCAACAAAATCCGGGTCGTAGGTTTTTACTTGTAAGATTTTAAAGGTAATATTTTTTTATTTAATTAATTGATTAATTATTGACTTGTAATTATTTTGTAATTGTGTTCTCTTTTTTTTATAGAAATTGGGTGGATGCGATTACTTTGATTGGTATGAAGAACGAGACCCTTCACAAGCAAATCGTGTAATCTGGGGTTTGTTGAACAAAGTTAAGGCTTCTGAAGAGAAACAAAATCGAGCAAGAAGATACTATATTATTGCCGTTATTGCTACTGGTTTGGTGTTGTTGGGCACATGGATATTGAAGCCTAAGTGCTGAAATTTTCATGGTGATGTGTATTTGCTACTGGTTTGTTGTAGACGAGCACATGGATATTCAAGCGTAACTGTTGGAAAATATCAAAAAGATTTAGGCATATGTTGTAAAATTTAGGTCATCTGTGGAAATTATCAAATAGGTCTTCCCACTGTTGCAACAGATTAAACTTAGATTATTAGATTATTCATAAAAATTATCAAATAGGTCTTTCCACTGTTGCAACAAATTAGACTTAGATTATTAGATTATTCAAACAGGTCTTCCCACTGTTGCAACAGATTGACAATCTAATCTATTGCATTATAAAAAACTCAACTTTCATCAGAAAAAATTATTGCAACTATATGTACATGTAATAAAGTGAAGAGTGACTTGAAATTAAAAATTTCTATTTCACAGGCTCTTCTATATACACAGGCTTCAAGCGTCCAGTTAGTACCCCATAAGCCCAGACCTCTTGCAGGTTTGCCACAACGTTGTCTCATAGAAAAGTCGTTGGCTCGGTCATTTCTGTGTCGGTTATCAAACATTCGATGTGTGCAAGAGCGTGCGAGCCGCTCGCTTTGGTGGCATCATCTTTTGGAAGGATCATTCCCCTGTTTCGACCTTCAAAATTCCATGATTTCTTCATCAACACTTTCTTTGGCAAATGATTCATCAATTTACTCTCCCTCAATAAGATGGGCAACAGCACCATCAATGGCTCCACGAGGAGAAAAAGATCGAAATCATCGACGAGAGGTACGTTAGAGTCATAAACATTGATCTTACCCTCCTCAAGTAGTATCTCAACAGCTCGATAATACATGCCGTTCACGCTAATGACTGCAAGAATCCTTTTTGCCTCAGTCCAGCTCTTGCCGTGTGGATTTGGCCTGTCCCCTCTAACATATCTTAACATTTCTTCTTCATCCAAGACCAACGTAGAAACTAGGAAATCAAGTCCCATACCAAGGGCTGACGCCTCTCCATTGAGTTGATCATACCTATCCTTGAGCTTCTTGCTGAAGCCGAGGTCAATTATCCTATCGGCAGCGTCATAAGCTTCCCGGTACGTTAATTGCCTTTTCCTTATGAGGTAGAGAATTATGTCAACAAGCTGTGAGATAAGAAGTCAATTTTTAAAAAACTTAATTTTTAAATAGGTTAGTAATTATAAAGATGCAACAGATGGTACATCTGTTGCATAGGGTTCTCTGAATCAATAATCCAACGTAACTTATGCAACAGATGGATAATAAGTTGCAACAGAACCACAAACAGTTGCACTAGTATACCCAGCTGTTGCAACAGATGTGAAATCTGTTGTGTAGCTTCTTCTTCATGGGGTATATTTGAAGGGCTAAGTTAGGAAAAGTAAACTTGCCTTGTTCTTGTACGGCATACGCATATCAGTCATAGTCTGGAAGTCTTGGGGGGGAAAGGGAGGCCTAGGGTAATCTGGTGCGCCTAGCTTGGCATTCTTGGCCTGTCGCAGATCCCTCTTCTCTTTGGTGCCAAGTTCCGCGTATATGTCCACCTTCTTGATTGGCCCCTAAACTTCAACAACTTTTGGAAAGGGAGGAATTGCAATTTGTTTTGATTTTCGAGCAGAGAGTACGTCTCTAATTACTCTTTTCTTTCCCCTAACCAACACTGTAGGAGTGTGTAGCTTCTTCACCTTCTTGGATGGTATGACACACCTCTTGGATTTGAATTCCTCGATAGCTTTAGAGATAGCCTCTACTTTTTCAAAGAGTTTATCTTGTCTGTCCTTGCGCTCATTGCATTCGCAACGAGAACATGAGGGTAAAGAGGGGTGAGAGGGACCTATGTAAGGGCGAAAAGGGGTGTTTTCAAACATATTTATTCTTTGGTACCAGCATCAGCATGCCTGACACCAACACCAACACCAACACCAACAACCCCACCAGAAGAAGCACCCGGATCTGCCTTAGTAAAAGGTTGGTCATGAAGAGCCTCAATATTAGGCTGACCTTGCCTAACTGCTCTTCTTATGGCTGTTGCTCCATCCAATTCCTTCTTTATTAACTCCACCGTTGGTTCTGCAATAGTATCAACATGACCAAGAGTAATATAAGAAGTCATCACCGACCCCTCCTCAGTAGGCAGGATTCATGGATGCACAACCTATAAAAAAGAAAAAAAAGACAGATGCATTTAAATCATATAATATAATAATTTTCACAGCTGGGATACATTTAAAAAAAAGACCCATCTGTTGCATAGTTTGCAGTATATGGTTAAAATCCGTTTGAGTCTAGTTCAGAGAAACAGAGCAACACATGGATAATCTGATGCAAAATATCAATCATTTGTTGCAACAGCTAAACAAGACGGGTAATATATTATGCAATAGATGATTTGTACGTCGCAACAGATGAACGATATGTTATCAGATTAAACATCTGTTGCATAATTTGCAGTAGATGGTTAATCTTTTAGAAGTCGGGTTCAGAGAACCAAAGCCACAGATGGGTAATCTGATGCAAGATATACCCCGTCGCAATAGATGTCCCATCTGGTGCATCAGATATAACATCTTATGCACCAGATATAACACATCTGTTTAATATCTTTCTTATCTTTGAGTAGAATTATTTTACGTGAAGAAGACGTACTGCATCATCCGGAGGGTTAAAGAGATCAGCCTCCTTAATATTGGTGTTGCTCTTTGCAGCCAACCACCTAAACAACCCTGGATGAGAAACCTCATCCGGGTAATCCATTAACTGCTTTCGGAGGGGAGGAATGACTTCAAATGCCCAAGCCTAAAAAAAGTAAACAGGAAGCAAGCAAAGGAAAAAATCATAATAAATATATTCAATATAAATTAATGGATGGGTAAAATTAGTGATTAATTTTACCATGAAAGCCCAAGGAAATGTGGTCCTCTTTCTCTTTCTGACTCTCCAATTCCTCCTCTTTCTCACTTTCATTTTCTTCATCACCATCTATGGATCCTTGTCCACCTCCCTCAATGTTGTTTTCACATCTCTCCTCAGCTTCACTTTTCCCTGACTGAGATTATTCAGGAAGCTCTTCCGAATCCCTCTGTACTGTAGCTTTTTTTTTTAGTGGTCAGACGTTGATCCACTTTCACTTTCTTTTCTTTTGGGAGACATGTTTTGCCTACAGACAAAGAAGAAAATTACATTAAAGTTGATGTATGCATAGATTTTAAAAAATACATTACAAACACCACGGATACCGACACACCAATAGCCACCACCACAAACACCACCAACCAATGCCAAAAAACAAACAAACACCACGAATACTGACACCACCACAAACACCACCAACCAATGCCATGATGACGACCAAAACCACCACCACCACCACCACCACCACCACCATCCAACTATACCACAACAGTCAACGGAACACTGCGACAAAAACTAGGGATTTCTCGAGTTCTTCCTACGATTTTACCATTAAAACTCAAAATTGTAAACCCATTCTCGAAGATAATACAACTAAAAATGTTATTTTTTAACATTAACTTAAAAGCCCTTATTTTTTAGAAAAAAAATAAATATAGAGCTCTTCTCGAACTTTGTTGCCTACAAAGACAAAGAAAACGACCGATACAAGCAAGAATGATGTCGAAAATAACACCTATGTGGTCGAAAATGAGAAGAAAAGCGATCTGTTGTGGAGGGTTGAGCAAATTTATTGAGTAGTTGTTGTCTGTATTGTATTATTGATTGAGAATGAGTGAGAAAGAGCCAGACCTCGAGATTTGAAATGATGAAACGTTTTGTATGGGTTGATTTGTATTTTGGAAAAGAATGACAAGTAGTTTTGAAAATATTAATTTGGTCCGAAATGATCTTAATTATTTTTAAAATCATAAAATATATGCGTAATTTTTAAAATCATATAAAAACAATTGAAGTTGTAGTTGACCGAGTACTCTAGGAGGTGATCCTGTGAAAACTCACCCCTGGTCCTAGATTAATCAATTTAGGAGTCTAACATATGAATTCAATTGAAATTGTAAAAAACAAATGTTCAACATGTTGCGTCAGATTTCTCATCTGTTGTAAATTATCAATCAGATTAGGTAACAATAGATTACGAATTTGATGTAAATTATTAAACAGATTAAGTCATCTGTTGCGACAAATTACCCATTTTTTGTAAATTATCAAATAGATTGTCATATGTCGCAATAGATTACCCATATGTTGTAAATTATCAAATAGGCGCTGCCATCTGTTGTGGATGACCCTATGAGAACTCACCCCTAGTCCTAGATTAATCGATAGTTTACCCTATGAGAACTCACCCCTAGTCCCAGATTATTCAATCAAGGTATTATTACCCTAGTCC
>NC_061122.1:26462034-26466086 GCF_002878395.1 Capsicum annuum
ATTACCCATCTGTTGTAAATTATCAAATGGATTATCATATATAGCAATAGATTACCCATATGTTGTAAATTATCAAATAGGCGCTGCCATCTGTTGTGGATGACCCTATGAGAACTCACCCCTAGTCCTAGATTAATCGATAGTTTACCCTATGAGAACTCACCCCTAGTCCCAGATTATTCAATCAAGGTATTATTACCCTAGTCCAAGATTAATCAATTAAGGTATTAGTCTAACATATGAGGTAGTAAGAATTGGCTCGGCTCAGAGTGATCGATCGCCGACTCAGGTCGGGAGGAATGCAGTACCGTTTCATTAACAATTAACAAAAGACTCAATTGAAGTTGTAGTTGACCCTATGAGAACTCATATTCAATTAAGGTATTAGTCTAACATATGAACTCAATTGAATTATATATAAACAAATGCTCAATCTGTTGTAACAAATATCTTTTCTGTTGGATCAAATCAAACAGATTATGTAATCTATTGTAATATATTACACATCTGTTATAAAATATCAAATAGATTAAGTCATCTGTTGGAATAGATTACCCATCTATTGTAAATTATCAAATAGATTGAGTCATACATTGCAATAAATTTCCCATCTGTTGTAAATTATCAAATAGGCGCTGTCATCTATTGTAGTTGACATTATGAGAACTCACCCCTAGTCCTAGATTAATCAATTAAGGTATTAGTTGGACATATGAGGTAGTAAGAATCGGTTCGGCTTAGAGTGATCGATCGACGACTCTTGTCGGGAGGAACGCAGTCCCGTCTCATCATGCGTTTGCCAAAAGACTCAATTGAAGTTGTAGTTGACCCTATGAGAACTCACCCCTAGTCCCAGATTATTCAATTAAGGTATTAGTTGAACATACGAGGTAGTAAGAATCGGTTCGTCTCCGAGTGATCGGTCGATGACTCTTGTCGGGAGGAATGCAATACCGTCTCATCATGCAATTGCCAAAAAACTCAATTGAAGTTGTAGTTGACCCTTTGTGCTAATTTATCCATCCCTAATTCCACCTAGATCAATGTAGGTACTATTATTAATCTTAACATTAAGTTAATGAGAACACATTTCAACTCAGAGTGATCGGTCGATGACTCGGGTCGGGATGAACGCAATAATAACACCATGCAAATGCAACGACTCAATTGTATTTGTAATTGACCTTGTGAGCTCATTCATTCATCCCTCATTCCACCTAGATCGATGTAGGTACTATTATTAATCTTAACATTAAGTTAATGAGGAGCTTATTTTTTCATCCCTAGTTTATCCTAAATCAATTGAAATGAAATTCGTTGCAACAAACAACTGAGCTGTTAGAGAATTTCAAATAGATAACAATATCTGTTGCAACAGATGATATTTTTTATTTAATTATCAAATAGACATTTGCATCTGTTATGACGGATGACTGAGGTGTTGGCAATTTTCAAATAGATATTGATATCTGTTGTAACAGATGACGTTTCTGATTTAGTTATCAAATGACATTTCCATATGTTGTCACAGATGACTAAGCTGTTGGGATTTCTCAAACAGATATCTAAATCTGTTGCAATAGACGACATATTCGTTTGAAAATCTTTTTGTTTTCTTTTAATTTTAAAGTAAGCTACTGTCCGAGTAGATAAAGTAGTAGTACTACTAAAGGCGGTAAAAAATATTTCTTGGATAACTCAAAAATCTCATTGAGTAGTCTTGTTTTGTATTTTTAATGTCACCCGTTTTCTTCCTCGTGCCCCTCAAATTATTAGTGAATATTAATTAATGAATATTGAAACTCCTAGTACTTCTTTCTTTTCATATTGACTTGGCACTCCCATCAAGAAAATATTAATTAGGGGTTTATTTTACTACCAAATTAGTCTTATTAATTGTGCTTTGTAAATATAAATTTGAATAAATACACTTTGTTTAGTCATTTAATATTAAGGGTAGTACATCTAGAAATTATAATTATCTCATCTCTCCCCTCCTCTCCTTCAGCCCTAAATCTCTCATCTTTTTTCTTTCTATCATCTTTAGGGTTATCACAACCTTTTTTCTCCCGTCTTTCTAAAAAATTTTTGTTCAGATCTAAACCGATCGATATCCATATCTTATATTCCTCGACTGAAATTGTTGTTTTGACCCCCTTTTGACATTGTATGGTATGATTCACTATTGCTCTTTCATTCTCGTCTTCTTCTTGCAACTTTATTTACATCTTTTTGTTTATTTAATTATCATTTTCCTATATAATATTTATTTAAAAAATTTGAAGGAACTTTTAATTGTTGAATAAACATACCAAGAATTTTTATTATAAGATGCGAAAAAAGTCATCTGTTGAGAGAAGTTTAAAAGCCTTGTTGGCAGTATCATTTTTTTTTATGTATTTTATTTGTTTCTTTGTTGTTGATGCTGTTATTGATGTTGTTGGTGGGGCTGGCATTGTTGGAAGTTGTGGTGTGGTGTTGTTGGTGGGTTTGGCATTGTTGGAACTTGTGGTGTGGTGTTGTTGGTGGGTTTGGCATTGTTGGAACTTGTGGTGTGGTGTGGTTTTGACGGTGGGTGCTTCTTAGCTTAAAAATAGTGGAGTCCAAACAATCAACATAAGGAGTAAGAGAGAAAAAAATAAAAAGTTTAAAGTGAATAAGAAGAGAAAAGTTTGTTACCAAAATTTAAAAAATATGTGCTGAGTGGGAACTGAACTCAAGACCAAAAGAAATAAATAGCCTTAAGCACCTATAAACAACAACTAGGCTAGCCAAACAACTCTTACTATGGGTGCTCACTGATTAGATTATATGCGTTTTTTTCTTTATTTCCACATACATATATAAAGTTCGATACGAGTTCAGTCTGTGCTCGCGCACCCGGAGGACTTCATGTGGGTCCGTTCCTTGTTGTTAATGGTATTGGAACATAGGATGTATGCTTCTTTGTAGTTGATGATGTTGTTGGAACAAATATTGTTATTTTCTTTGTTGTTGATGTTTTTTATTTGTTGTTTGTAGTTTATGTTGTTGTTGATGTTGCAACAGACGGAGCAACTGATGGAACAAATCAAACCACCGGCAAGGCTGCTATGTATTCCAACAGAGTCCATATCTGTTGCATCAGACTCCATATCTGACGCAACAGACTCCACATCTGACGCAAACTATTCAGAATTTATGTGTTGTGTGTGTTACTTAAATAAAACTGGTGACTTTATTAATATGTAAATTAAAAAAAATGGATCTAAATACAACATTTTATCTTTTTGTTGTATTTTCGAAAGAAACAGATTGGTAATCTGTTGCAAAATATATTTCACCCGTCAGATAACTTATAACATATGAACAATTTCTTGCAACAGCTGTATATATCAGTTTGCTTTTCCATCAGCTGTGGCGTTTGTTGCAACTTGCTAATCATCTGTTTATTCAATTTCATCGAGAGCAATAGATTTTTCTAAACACTTCTTGGCCAAACTCAATTTTTGCTCTTGGACTGTTTTTCTTTTTTTCTTTGCATCCTTTAAGCTGGCCTCCAAATTCAATTTTTGCCCTCAATCCAATAGCAAAAATTTAGTTTGGTCGAAGGATGCAAAGAAAAAAAGAAAAGCAATCGAAGAGCAAAAATTGAATTTGGCCAAGAAGTGTTTAGAAAAATCGATTGCTCTCGATGAAATTGAATAAACAGATGACTAGCAAGTTGCAACAAACGCCACAGCTAAAGGAAAAACAAACTGATATATTCATCTGTTGCAACGATTGTCCATATGTTGTAAGTTATCTGACAGGTGGAATATATTTTGCAACAGAGTATCAATCTTTATCTTTCGGAAATACAACAAAAAGATAAAATGTTGTATTTAGATCCATTTTTTTTTCTAATTTACTTATTAATAAAGTCACCAGTATTATTTAAGTAACACACACAACACATAAATTTCGGATAGTTTCAGCAATATTGCATTAAATCCTGGATAGTTTGCTAATCACATTTTATCCTGTAATTTTGAATTGTGATACATATAGCATATGTATCACTAGTAAATATG
>NC_061122.1:26466186-26493406 GCF_002878395.1 Capsicum annuum
CGGATAGTTTCAGCAATATTGCATTAAATCCTGGATAGTTTGCTAATCACATTTTATCCTGTAATTTTGAATTGTGATACATATAGCATATGTATCACTAGTAAATATGAATTCGGGATTTTATGTAATTTTTTAAAACATTAAGGGATATTGTGTAATATGGTATCTTAAATATGAGATTTGTGTAATTTTTCCTTTTAAGGGATATGAACAGTCGTGGCTTTTTGTTTGACTAAGTTCAGTCCCTTCTAATTCTGAATCATTTTATAAATAGGTCCCTCCGGCCTCCTCACTCACTCTCACTCACTCTCGTTTATTCTACTATACTTACAATACTAATATGTCAGATCCAGATTCGTACAAGAAGGTTCATATCGAGTCGTTGCAAAAATTTCAAAGGCAGTTTGATGAACTCCAGAGGAATTTGGCCGACTTCCGAGCAAGGCTGAGGAGGGCAATGCTGTTGCCGAATGAAAATTGTCAGGTTGACAATAATAATAGTAATAATGATAATAATTAGGTTATATTTTTTCTTTCTTTTAGCGTATGTATTTCTTTTTTTTTTTTTTTTTTTTATATCCAATCTACCTATAAGGGATTCAAAAAAATCCATGTATATGTTTGGTTTGGTTTGGTTGATTTTAAATTTTTAATTCTTATTCAATATTTAATTATCATTCTATTTATTCCCTATTCAAAACATGTCGGTGGTTGGAGTTAGGGATGCGGTCATGATGAGAAATTCTCCTAAAAATAGTTCGTTAATAAATAATAAGGAACTAAATGATATTATAATTGTAAAAGAAAGATTATTTAATTTTAAAAAAGTCACAACATTGGATTAATTTAATTAAGATATATATATGATGATATGATTTTTAAGAAAAAAGTTAATGAATAGTCGTGACTGTGACTTTTGTCTAAATACATTCAACAAACAAACAAAAACAAAAAATGCTTCTGATGCATCAAATTCCTCATTTGTTGCGACTTATGAACCAGTTAGAAGAAATAAAAAAACTCCTTAAACAAATGGTCGATTTATAGCAACAAATGGTATATCTGTTAAAACAGATGGGTTATCTGATGCAACAGATATACAATCTGTTGCCATAACTCAATTAATAAAAATGGTTATTAACGAAACGGAAAGATTAAGTCACCACCAGCTTGATTTAATTAAGTCATTTCTTTTCACAGAAAGAATAAGGAAATAAATGATAAACACAATTTAAACCGTAAAAAACTCACCAGAAATATTCTTGTTTTTAAATCGTCTTTATTAATTTATATAATTAAAAAGTCAGAAAATTTGGATGTCATGAAGATAATTTTTTTTTAAAAGATATATATATGATATGTTGCAATAAATATATTATCTGATGCAACAGTTGAACTATTTGTTGCAACGGATGATATATCTATTGTAATAGATGATTTATCTGATGCAACAGATATATAATCTGTTGTGCAACTCAGTGTAAAAAATAAATGGTTGCTGGAAATAACTAATTATTTTAATAATTATAAAGCTAAACTTCAAGCTGAAAAGCCATGACCTATCATAATAATATTGATTAATTTAATTAGTTCATAACTTTTTACCGTAATCAAGAATGTCATTAATAAATGGAGGTGAACCGTTGTACCTTTAAATCTGATTTATTAATTTATATGATTAAAAAGTCAGAAAATTTGGATGTCATGAAGATAATATATATATTTTTTAAATATATATATTATATGTTGCAACAGATATATTATTTGATACAACATGTTATCTATTTATTGTAAATCATGATATATCTGTTGTAACAGATGATTTATCTGATGCAACAAATATATTATCTGTTGTCCAAGTCGGTGTAAAAAAAACGATTCCAGGAAAGAATTAATTATTAATAATAATAAAGCTGAAAAGTCATGACCTATCATAATATTGATTAATTTAAATAAGTCATAGCTTTTTACAGTAATCAAGGATGTCATTAATAAATGAAGGTGAACACTTGTGCCTTTAAATATGCTTTATTAATTTATGCAACTCTTGTATTATCTGTTGTCCAAGTCGGTGTAAAAAAACGATTCCAGGAAAGAATTAATTAATAATAATAATAATAATAAAGCTGAAAAGTCATGACCTATCATAATATTGATTAATTTAATTAAGTCAAACTTTTTACAGTAATCAAGAATGTCATTAATAAATGGCGGTGAACATTTGCGACTTTTTGCCTAACTCATTCAAGTTCAATCCTCTATAAATAGGTCCCTCCTTACTCAATCGTTCGTTCTACTACACACTATTTATTCTTCGCTCTTGTTACACCTTCAACTACTTTCTCTTCAAGGACTTGATAGCTTTTTCCTGTCTCTGGTAAGTTTTTTTCTTGATTTTTGTATAAATATACGTTGTTTTACATTACATTACATTCAAATTCTTTCTTTACTTTTGTATTTACGTGTGTGTTTTGTCAATTTATGCCTTTTTTAGATATGACTGATCTTGTATGGAATGTCGCTATTTTACGAGACACCATGAGGGAATTGCAGAAGGAGGTTCCTGACCTGCATTGGGAGTTGGCTGCCGTCAGAGTAAGGATGCTGCGGGAGATCCGCAGGCTGCGGAGGGCGCTGCTCCTGCCCTTTGAAGATTGACCGGCTGACCATACAAATAATAATGATGTTAATAATGATAATAATAATAATTAAGCTTTTTTTTTTTTTTCTGTTATCTATGTATTTTTTTTTATTTGTTTTATAAAAAATTATATTTGATGCACTTGACTTTTTATTTCTTATTTAATTTTCGTGTTGTCTATTTCTATTTCTTAACGAATGACATGTCTACAATTAAGGAATAATTTGATTCTAGTATCAATAGCAAGAACATATGAGTTATCTGTTAGGTTTTGTGTGTGACAGGAGCTGTATTTTGTTGTTTGAAGCATATTAGTAATTTGATGAAACAGATTATTTATCTGTTGAAACAGATTACTAATCTGGTGCAACAGAATACCCATCTATTCAATTCATAATCATATTACGGGCACCTAGAACCCTTAACATGAATCCAACATGTGTCTACTGTTACAACAAAATATTTATCTGGTGCCGCAGATAATGGATCTGTTTAAACAAATTGCTTTTGTATTGCATTCATGTTCGCGTGCAAACTATTGTTGAAAAAATAACACACTAGCAGTTACCCAGATTCAACTAAAAAGCATAATCTGACTTACGAAAGTCTCCTCTCAAGTAAATTCCAAAGTTGAAAGTGATTTACGAAATAAAATTTGACATAAGAATTTGGTCAAAGAGCAACAGTTGGGGGTAACAACAACAACAATAACAATGGTCAATAAGAAGAATATGAAGTTGATAATGAAGTATAAGATGATGATAATGAATCAGAAGATGATGAATAGAGCAGCAACAACAATGAACAACAAATATTGCAAAGAGAGAGAAAATAACAACGGATGAGGAGAGAGAAAAAGATGCCTTTTTTTTTCCCTTCGTTCCCCGTTATATATTAACTAACATTTGAATCAAAGTGTAAATTTAAAAACTTGTGGATTATTTTGAAATTTTCCAAACTTTCTTAAACCATAATGAAGTAATTGTCACCTTTACTCAATTATTAAGACTTGTGCCACCTACACCTCATTTTAAAACTCTTTTGTCACCTATGGCCCAAACCCCCGACTTACATAAATCCCTAAATCTTTAATTGATATTATATAAATTTTTGACTATTTTGTTAATTACATTTTATCTCAATTTTTTAAAATGGCGATACATATGTTATATGGTGATGCATATAAAAAATTGATATATTTGAAACTGACAAAGATATTTATTTAAGGAAATAATAGATTCTCTTTTATTCATTTTATTCTTTTACTTAACGAAAGATATCTAATTTTTTTTCCTTTTTAGATTCAATTTAGGTGTTCTAATTATGTTTCTCTTTTTTCGTCTTTAATTTTATGTAGTTAAGGATTTTGAGTTTTACACAGATAACAATTCAAATTCAATTCTGCTTTTAGTCTTTTTTGTTTTTTCAATATTATTACTTTTGTTTACTACACTGACTATACCATTACCTTTCATTAATAACATATGAATCACCCAATAATTGAAATAAATAATTGTATCTACTGTATAAATCACCATAATGCCATATATACCACCCATTAATATTACATGAATTACTCAATAATTGAAATAAATAATTGTATCTATCATATGAATCATCATAGTACAATATGTATCGCTCATTATCTATTGTATGAATCACCATAATACCCATATAATGATATCATATTTATCATTCATATGAATCACTATTAAAAGAATAAACATGTATGAATAACTAAATAAATTTATATATGTATTAATAGATTTTAAAAAAAAGGGGAGAGATTTTAGAAGAGAAAAAAAAAAGTTTCATGCGTTAATGGAGGAGAAAAAACCAGGAAGGAAGATGATTTAAGCGTTAATGGAGGAGAAAAATCAGGAAGAAAGATGATTTAATTGTTGATAATTAGGGAGATATTTTAGAGAAGAAAATCTTTGAAAAAAATAGCTTGAATGAGTTAATGGTGGAGTAAAAATAGGATGTGGGGTTTTGTTGATATGTATCAAGAGTAAAGTTGAAAATCGAAATTTTATGTAAATTTTTAAAAAATAAGGGATATTATGAATTATTATTGACTTGTTGGGACTGATAGTTCGGCTTCCAGGCGGTTCATTTGAGAATTTTAGTAATATCTAATATATTATAGATTATTTAATTTAAATTGGCATTCGGTAAAAATTCTTTAAGTGGCGATATATATATATATATATATATATATATATATATATATATATTACTTTATAGTAGCTTTTATAGTCTATTAATATTTTAAGCGGAGATAGTAAAATCTAGAAATATTAAAATATTATTACTATATAATAGAGGTTTTATTAGAAATAATTTTCTACTAATTATGATATATTTAAAATATTATAATTATTCTATCATGAACTTATGCAATATCCGAATATATGTATAATGAAATTAAATTTATTAATAAACATATAGTGTGGACATGTGACATATGTCACAGTAAGGGGTCGTTTGGTAGAGTGTATAAGAATAATGTAAAATATGGTGTATTAGTAATGTTTGTGTTAGTTATACTTGCATTAGTTATGCTTGTATTTTTCTTATGCAGTATTTGGTTCGATGTATTAAAAATAACACGAATTACATAATTTAAAAAAAAATAAATTTTTTTTACATAATACCCTCAATATATATGTTGAAAAGGATGTGAAATTTTTTTTTAGGGATAATAGTGTCTTTAAGCATGTTAATGCATGCATTAGATCCATTGTATTACTAATGCCATGGATTTTGAGGTATTAGTAATACACACCTCAATACATAATAGGGTGTATAACTAATGCAAGCATTAGTTGTATATAGAATAAAAAAATATACCAAACAAGGTACTACTAATACACATTAAACCTCAATACACAATAGGGTGTATAACTAATGCAAGCATTAGTTATATATAGAATAAAAAAATATACCAAACAAGGTACTACTAATACACATTAAACTAATGTATACATTAATTTTCTAATACACTCTACCAAACGACCCTAAGTGTACAAATTTCATGTCCACGTGGGACTATGAAATGAATATGGATATATTGTGTGACAAATGTTAAAAGTCACATTAAGTGGTGGCATGTATTAAAGCATTTAGTCATTCAAATTATTTGGTAAATATTTTATCATCGAAACGTTCTTAAGAGGAAAAGTTATCTTTTTATCATCTTTACATATAATCACATCTGCATATAATTTGTTGTTGCTTTACTTTATATTTAGCACGTTGGAGAGGAGTTCGTAAAAAAATAATTTTGTTGTCATACTTAGTCACTAACAAAGAGATAATTATCTACATCAAGTTATTTAAGTTTGGATTTTGATGGCACTATTCGAAAGCTTCTTGGAGAGGTTTTTAGCTTTGACGTTCAGGTAGGCTAGGCTTGCCCTACTTTTTGATTGGGCTTATTTACTGAAATTATGAACTATTATGCTAGTTCTCTATATATATATATCATGTCTTATTTATTCGGATTAGTACCTCGTTTTAATAGATTTTGGTATTTTGTCTATCAATATAATATAGCATCTATCAGTGTAGAGTGTGGAATTAAATTGCAAAATCTCGAATTTGCCCCTTCCCTTTTAAATTTAGACACTGCGTATGGTAATTAGACGTATTTTAGCTTCTGTTCAGGGTCAATATATACTTTATTTATGTTATTGATTGTGAATTTTGGTACCACGTTGACATTGTTATGGTGTGGTATGAACTTTAATATTACGGTTGGTGTGGTTTCTTTGAGTTCTGGTTCGAGTCTGACATTTGATTATTATGGTTACTATAAGTTTCGATTCGAGTTTGACATTTGATTATTATGGTTACTATGAGTTCCGATTCGAGTTGGGCATCTGATTATGAATTCTGGTGTATATTATATATGTGGCCTATCGTTTCTACCCACTATGTCCGGTTTGAATCTGGCACGTGTCCTCTTGTTATTATTCATCTATCAATTCGAGTCCGGTATCTGGCCTCTCGTTACTATCCATTGGTGCCGGTTCAAGTCCGGTGCACATCTGGATGTCTATTATGATTTCTTGGGATTGACTCAGTTACAAATTATTTACGTTTATTTTCTTTAATTGCTACTTGTATGTTCCACCGGCTTTTGGGGTACGGTTGGATTAATTGTCTTCTTCAATCTGTAATTACTGTGTTATTTATTTTCCGATCGCTTACATTTATTCCTTTATATCATTGACGTAGCTTGGCAGTTGTTTACCTTTCTGTCCCTTTTTACAGTTGACTTAGATTACATCCTTGCATTGTAGTTATACCATTTCTATATTGAGCTCAGTCAGCCGATGATGCCTACTGAGTAGCCGTTGTTTTTGGTACTCATACTACACTTCTGCATCTTTTTCCTGATGCAGATTCGGGCACTAGGAGTTGACGTTGACGTGATTCTACCTTTTAGTACAATTTTGGAGCTTGGTGAGCTTGTTATTGTCCGAGGCTGATCCTTCTCTATCTACTCTAGTTTAGTCTTTTGTTCTCGAGACTACTTGTGTATATTGGGTATATTTGGGATTTTGTCTAGTACTCTGGGTATATTTTAGTAGTGGCTCTAGTACCGACCTTACCAGGTCTTGGGAGGGATTCTTTTGTGTATTTGGTAATTTTTTCTTCCCTCGTTTTAGTATATGAGATATGATTACTTTCTGTTTGTTACTTTTTATTACTACTGCTATCATTATACGCGATCTTTTCTGATTTCTGCCTATTAGCCCGTTATCTATTATTCGGGCTATGGCTTAGCTTGCCTACTAGGGGATAAAGTAGGCGCCATCACGACTTGAGAAATCGGATCGTGATATTATCTTACTGAGCTGTCTATTTTAATCTCACTTTTGGTGTAAAAAACTGTTGGAATAGGCAGATTGCGGACTTTTAAAAACATCATAGAATCCTTGTAGAGAAAAAAAACAAGGATTCAATTTTTTTTGTTTATTGAACTGTATTATGGCTCCCAACACAGCCTTTGTGCTGATGATATACTGTACCTTTCTAGAAAAAAAATGTTTGCATTATATTCCATGACGTTTGAGTTTGGAGATAATGAGACTCGCGTCTATCCTTCTCTACTTAAATAGCAGGTTTAATTTGCGTGATGCATGCTCAAATATGAACCCAATTG
This sequence comes from Capsicum annuum, assembly GCF_002878395.1. Classification (NCBI taxonomy): domain Eukaryota; kingdom Viridiplantae; phylum Streptophyta; class Magnoliopsida; order Solanales; family Solanaceae; genus Capsicum; species Capsicum annuum. Next base: position 26,474,001 of record NC_061122.1, read on the forward strand.
GGGCTCCAACAGCTCTGGGACATTTTCTTAAGTTATGCGCCTCCAACACATTTGGCTGCATGGCTAAAATAATTACAGCTTCTAGCCAAAACATATATAAGTTGTACACTAATCATATATAAAAGATATAGTATATGATATGCATACACATTTCCGGCTATTATTATGGCTATACAGTATAAAAATCCCCAAAATATTGATAATTTAGCAGCATCCATGATCACCTAAGTAATATCGTTGTTTTCATGAAGCAACCATATATGGTCCATCCTGGTATAAGATTACTCTTGCAGAAACAGAAGAAAAGTATGTATAGACTATGAACAATTGTGTAAAAATTGTAAAAGAAGAAAACTCCATACATGCCCAGAAACTCAATAGAGACTTTTTTTATACAACAAACACTTGGACAGCTTCTATGATCAAAAAGATGCACATTTTAATACAGATACAGATTTAAGTGACACGTTGAGTATTCTCGTTCACCCCTCCTCTTCCAAATTGAAGTGCTGCAACTGCATCATTCATGAAATATGGACCTAGTTGTGTACAACTAATTCGTAATGTATCCTACTTGTATTACAAAGTGAAATGAAAATTATGTATAAAGATGAGTGCAGCAATGCTTCTATATTTTGAGCAGATCATGTAATGTTGCTCTTCCTCGTGGTCTTCTTTGGCACCCCCATGAATTTGAGGCGGGGGGTGGGGTGGGTGGTGCATTCTTTGAATTATGAAGTTTACAGAAGCTAATAAGTTAGATCTGCTACTAGAGAACATTCACAACAGTAGTCAGATAGTCATGTATTCCCTCTCAAGTGAATTGAAGATGAAGACGTTCCGTGCCACTTGACTGGATTAATTTGTGCGTGGCAACAAAAAGCTAAAGCCTGAATTCTCTCGCAGAGGAAGAGGAGATTCAATGTCAGCTATATCTATTTGTTCCATTGATTTTGATATGTCATCAACTGAAAACGGGATGCTGAAAATTGAACCATGAAGAAACATCAGCAATTGGTTCAGAGGCACAGAAAGGAAAATCTACTAAATAGGATACTGTCATCTGTCTTGTGCCTGTTCACTTGTGCCTTAATCACAGGTAATCTTCTGCTTGGTATCAATTTTCTATAATTATAAGTATATTGATGCTAACCTTGAATCATCGTCTAAGAGAAAAGAGTTGCTGACTGCATGATTATCTTCAGTCATCGACAACCTCATGCTGGATATGACCTAATGCAATTGCATAAAAACCTTGTCCTTGGTTAATTTTACCGAGTAAACATGTTGCTAAATTATATCTTTTGATGAAACCTAGGTTGAATAATGGCATCCATAGAAACTTACATCTGATGACACACTATGTGTACCATATTTGTCATCCCAGTACATTGTACTGATCCTATACAACTGCTGGATGCTAAGTACCTGGAGGAAAAAAGATGTTAATAGTGACCTTGAATGACATTCCAGCTACTTACTTCCTTCAAATTAATATCACTTACTGGACACAGTTGATGGCTTATTTCATCCAGTGTCTTTTTGGGCTTTTGATGTATAACCTGCAGCAAGAAAAGTGAGCAACAATTGAGAACTCTACCATCCTATTTTTAAAAGAATGAGAAGCCAAGTAAAATGAAAATGATCAATGTAAATGCTTACAAGAAAACCAATGGCTTGTCTGATATGCTTCAGTTCATCCCATGCTGCTCCTGCATACTGTTTTTGTTTTCGTTTTTCATTTGGGGGATAAATATAATTATTAGGAACACCAAGCTAAGAAAAATATTCGATGGATCATACCTCATCAGTTGCGGTGAAACACCAGTGCTCCAATTCAGCTAGTCCTGCTTTGACGTATTCACCATTGCTAAATGAACAGCACTCCCGTCTTAAGAGAAGGCTGCGAAAATTTTACAATCACATGAGGAAACCTGTTAAATGCATTGTAGAAAGCTGCACACAAACAGAAGTCTATAGGTGCACGCACCTGTTGAAAAGCTGAACATTGATGAATGAAAATATCTGAGTGAATACTTTCCGAACTAAAAATGGAGGCACCTGAAAGCATCAAATCAGAAAAGCAAGATGAAAAGTGAGCTGCATAATATGCTGGAATCAAAGTCTTATTTTTGTAAGTTTATTAACCATCTAAAGACTGGTGATGTTGCTAATTTTGCTGAGCTTAAGTTTTCTGGATGCAAATTTTTACTCTAGGAACAAATTGTTTCTCTGGAAAGAGGTTCAAAATAATTGAAACGGAAGGGAAAATCAGCTTCACTAACATGGTTTGCTTTTAACGTGTTCAAGAAAGTTTCCAGGCTCTTCACAATTCCTTGCCAATGGGCAATCAAAGCTTGCTGAGCTGCTGTATTAGCTACTGAACGCGAAGACCCTTTAACCAAGCTTGCTCTTGAAGTTCGCGGTGCCTAATATCAAACAAAATTGTTTACATGCAAATGACAAAGCAAGAGGTAGAATAATGAGTTATAATGCGAACCAAGATACTGTCCTAGAGACTCAACAAATGTCTCTGGAGATATTTTCTCCGCATACCTGGATACACAACCCCAGCAACGGAGAAATCTCCTTTTTCAAATTGTCACGAATCATTCCATAAATTTTCTCCACATATGCTGTAAGTTGCTGCTTGAAGAGCAATGCAGGGTATTTTGCTTCTACTTGGCGTAAAGTTTCAACTCCTCCAGTCACAAAGGAAAGATTGACTCCTTGAGGGTTTCCGCGGAAGCTCTGGAAAATCAGTAACAGTGAATAGCTTAAGGAGCTAGTCTCAAACTTGCTGAATAAGAAGTACTAACTTATCTTTTTAACTGCCTACCTGCGACATCCTCCCAAAAAGAGATGCTGATGAGGATCGACGACGTAGAGGGGTCATTGCTGCAGCAGCACTTGCTTTGAGTGTACGCTGAAGTAGCAATAGAAGAGTAGAAGCATTTGATAACCAATAAGCCAGTACATCATTGTTGTCCTGGTTTTTCTGTGACAACCCAGAAATGGAATTATAAGAAGCAATTATAATTTAAAACGTGACGACATAAATTTTAAGGATAACTGGGGTTTGTAGCTCAAACCTCAATAGCATGACCAATAGTTTGGATGATTCGGTCAAACACAGTGGTTCTCTCAACTTCGAATGATCTCCACTGCAAAAGACACTTATAAATGATGCAGGCTGCAATTGGCCTGTTTCCTGCAAAGCCCAAATTTTGTGCGATACAGCGAATCAGCAACTCCTGGCTCTCTTGCTGTTTCTCATTAAGTGATTTTTGTGGTTTGTCATCTGCCTCAGGAAGTTCCCTTTGGTTCAATGAAGGGCTATGAAGATCCTAAATAATGCATGCAAGTGAGAATGTGAGCAACAAAATTTGTTGGCATGTTAGTAGAATTTGGCAATAGAACTTCTATAAAGGTGGTAAATTACCACGTGCATTCTAGTATCCTCAAAACTTCGACCACTTTCATTTCTCTGTCAGTTGAACAGAAAACATCAGATTCTTCTATTCTTGATTCCTCCGCAAAAAATACATGTAAACGTACAGCAATACCTGCATGATAGATCTAGAGCGTCCAGAAAGGAACTTATTAGGTGCTATTGACACAGCTTGCTGACGGAAAACTTTGTTCTCCGACTCTAAGTTTGTCATCTTCTCCTCCAACCTGATTTTGCAGGGTTCAGTGGCAACACAAACATGAGTAAAAGCCAGATAATTCTGTTTGGAATGAAAGACTGCAACACAATCATATTGCACTAAATACTAGTAGCCTTTTCAAACTTCCAAGTATCATCTAGACCTGACTACTATTAACGTTCTTGGACAAACAAGTGAGCTGACTATCTGGTTTGTCGTTCATACATCATGGCGTAGAGAATGCATCATGAAAATTGTTACAGTGAGAGCAATTTGATTACCCTTTCAGGGATTCCTGAAGTTGAACTACTCTTTTTTCTGTGTCTTCTAACTTCCTGCGACTTTCTTCACCAGATTCTTGAGCCTCGGTGTATTTCTGCTTCCAGTCCTCACAGTTCTGCTTTTCTTGTTCTAAAGAAACCTGGACAGAACACACGGAGATTGATGAAGAATATAAGCATAGAAAGCATGTGCTAGTACCATTTCATATTATGATCCTTTTAGGGGGTGTTATGAAATGATAATCACCATTTACCTTTAATTTTTTCTCTGATTAAGCCACAAAAAAGATACATAATCAGTATTTACTTTTCTATAAGTATCTACAGCCGAAAATACAAATGAATGTGTCCGGTAGAAACTTACAAGCGCAATGCTTGTACATAACAAACTTCCTGAACTTATTTGCTGGAAAGTTACTAAACTGTAATGGAATTTCAAATCCTTTTCACCTCAAGCATCTGTACAACTCAGGAGCCATCAGGAGAGTTTAGGACCCTTATTGCTAAAACTATGTTATTAACATCTTAGGTTCTGTTAACTAATCGTAGGTGGTACATCTTGGAATCTACTAGTTTGACACTCCCGGATCTCATAGGCAGTAGTCGTTTTCACCCATGACGATCAGTTATTTATACGTGGACCTGAAGAAATTCATCCACCACAAATATGTACATTGGCTGTTCATACATCTATTCTTGTACATAGTTTTTCTTTTAATTTATTTGGCTGGATGTGTGGACTGACCCGAGGGGATAGAGTTCGGAATGAGACTATCCGGGAGAAGGTTGGTGTGACTTCAGTGGAGTGTAAGATGCGGGAAGCACGATTGAGATGGTTCGGACACGTGAAGAGGAGGGGCATGGATGCCCCGGTCTGTAGGTGTGAGAGGCTAGCGTTGGATGGTTTTAGACGGGGAAGGGGTAGACCGAAGAAGTACTGGGGTGAGGTGATTAGGCGGGACATGGAACAGTTACAGCTCACCGAGGACATGACCCTAGATAGGAAGGTCTGGAAGATGCGAATTACGGCAGAGGATTAGGGCCAGTTCGGGTCGCTAGTGTAGGGAATTAATTGGTGGGGGTGTATTCCTGTTATGATTCCGTATTCAGTGTTTCGTGTTCCGTGTTCCATGTTTATTACGAATCTGTGTGCTTTCCTCTGCTTTATATTCCTGCATTCCTGCTTTACTCTGTTTTATATTCCTTATGGGTGCCGTATCTATGTTATGGCATCTGCTTCTGTGCTGTACTATGTGTTTGTGTGATATCTCGTGACTTGAGCCGGGGGTCTTTCGGAAACAGCCTTTCTACTTCATCAGAGGTAGAGGTATGGACTGCGTACATCTTACCCCCCAGACCCCACTAAGTGGGAATACACTGGGTTTGTTGTTGTTGTTGTTATTTGTAAACAGTTTTTACCCTTCTCAAACACACAATGCTCAATAAATTGTCACATTCAGCAGCACAACAGAATGAGAGCCTCGTAAATTGGATTACCTTTAAACTGTTATTTTCTTCCGTTAGAGATTCTACTTTCTTAGTATCTTCGACATAGACTGGAGTTTCCTGGATTACAGGAGGTGCTTCTTCAATAGCCTTTTTTGCAGCTTCTCGTTCCTTCACAACCAATGCATTTGCTTCATCAACTTTTTTTTGCATAGCTTCCAAAGCCTCTTGCAACTTTGCTAGCTCTTGTGCTTTTGTTTCTTCCAAGTCAGTCTGCATAATAATTTGAGCAACTATCATATAATTTCACTCAATTGTATGGGTAGAAAATGGCGTAACACAGAACTGCTGAAAATTATAGTATCTAACAACAGGATGCACAATCAATAGGCAAATTTAGCATGCTAGTAAGAGTTTCTTCTTGTGACGTAATGTATCTGCACGTATCTATGCAGAGTTGCATTAAGCACAAGTGTGTACTTTGAAAATGTGATTTATACAATTAAAACATGAGTTAAAACATGATATTACTCTTAGACGTTTTTCCAGTTGCAATCGCCATGTAAGCTCCTCCAGTTGTTTTTCAAGCTTATCCTTTGCCTCTTTGAGCGCACCAGTATCCCTTGCAGCCTGCATGTAGTTGAAAAGTGTAATATTATAGCCAGGTCAAACGCATATCCACACTCCAATTCATCCTTATGCAGCTCGGCCAGATTCTGTGCTCTCTCTTGGTAAACCAGCACAGAATTACGATTCAGAAAAGGAAACTATTTTCATCTATTATCTTTCCCTAGCATCCTCTCTGGTAGAAACCAGCAGGGATGTAAACTTCATTGTGTTTCCTATTGGATTACAGAATAGTATGCTTACCATTTTAAGCTTCCTTAGTTCCTTTTTGGCAGATTTTCCTCTCCATTTGCATTGTGCAACAAGTACCCCCCGTTTAAGCCTTTTATAATATGAAAAGGCTTTGTGACAACGCCACCGTGCCTGAGGAGGATAAAGACTAATCTTAGACTTGCTTCAATACCAGATAAATCATGAAATCACACAGCACACAGGAATTCTACCTGAATCCGTATTGCAGCTTCAGTTTGCTTCCTAAACCCGAATTTCTTGCGAGCATCCATAGCTCGCAAAACGGTCTGCACCATGAGCACTGAGACCTTGAGTTTCCTATAGGCCTTTCTAGCATGATGCCTGCGTGCGTTCTTCTGAATTTTTACTGCAGCTGCTTGCGTCTTTATTTGCACATAAACTTTGCATGCCAGTTTGCCTAATATATGAAAAACAAGTATTTCGAGATTAGTTGCCTGTTGTTGAGATTAATTTTACTCTTCCTGGTACCTATTTGTTTCTTCCATTATTTCTTTCGTTCTTTATAGGTTTTTGTTCGGACAGAGCTTGAAACAGACAGAAAGGAAGCCTACACTGCTAAGAAGATGTAGTTCAATTCTTAGGACTCTTTTACATTATGAACTTTGGTAACTTGTGTCACCAAATTTTCAAGATCTTCAGTAGTTTCAAGATGTCTCACCTCTACATGAAGACTGTAAAGATATGGCAGCTTTTCTCAATGCTAGGAATTGGTTACGAGTGATGTGAGTTCTTATTCGTCGTTGTATAACTTTGGCTGCATTATTAAGAACCTCTGCTCGTCGTGCATCCAACTCAGCCATCTGTCCGGCCCTTAGGAATACCTTAGTCTTTCCTATCTGTGAAAGAGAAGTGGAACTAATCACTGAATCTCATACTGCTGATGCAAATTTTCCTTCCAATGGCATTTGCAGCTAGCATGCTAATGTGGATCAGAGGCTTAGAGATGATAATTCATGACCTTAGGAAAAACATGGTCCCTTTCTCTTCAGAATAGATACATTCTGATCCCAGAAGAATGAATTCACAATGCTACCTCCAGCAGGAGGAAGAAAGACTAAGATTACCTGAAACCCTTTCAGCCCCCATTTTTCAAGAATCTTCTTGCATGCAACTTTTTCGTCATAGCTGCCACGAAAAAAATGTCTTTGTTACAGAATTATCTGATGAATCCTAGAGAATATCTTTTTCAAAACATTAAGCCTATGTAAGACATCGAAAGTACACAGCTCTAGAGATTCTGTTCAAACTAAATTAAGGTACATACCTCCCTTCCAAAACCTCCGGTGCTAGGAGCCCAAACCTGTGTATGAATTCAAAGAAAGGACGGCGTGTAGGGAATCCAGCACAACTGATTCTAATTGCCTCTAAAACACCCTTAAAGAAAATCCAGTTGGTTATAATCAATAACTATCACAAATAAACAAAAATTTATGTTTTCCCCCCTACTCAAGGCCAGGATTTGCTGAGATAGAGATTACTTACACCACAGCGCAATTGTCGCATAATGTTGTCATTTTCAAATATAGCAGGTTTTAGTAGATTATTAGGCTTTACACATCTGATGTAGTGGGGTTCTGTAGCATTCAGTGTCTCCATCAACTGCTGCAGTTGTAACTGCATTTCCAGTTTGTAATTATCATCAGCACATAAAAAACTGAGTTTCAGAAGGAAGACTAGCAATGATCAGCATATAGGAAAAGGTAACACAGAGTTTCATCATGTACATAAATCAAATCAGGGCAAATGCAAGAATACCTTAAAGCGTGAACCGATTGAAGAAAACTTTGAAGACTTTGAAGTCTCTTCACCTAATGAAGGGAAGAGTCCTGCTACAAAAGAGCATTTTGAAGCACAAAGAAGGTCTTGATGTTCAGGCACTATATAGTCCTTGTTTTTGTCTAGAAATTGGTCAGATTGATATTGTACCTAATAGAAAATGGATTACATCAGGAATGGACATGGCAAGTTACTCTATTCATAAATAGCTGCTGAGATTCACACTCACCTCTCCAGCATAATGTGAAATTATGAAATCTGTACGAGACAGTTTGGGCTTAACAAAGCGCTTGTGAACTTTGAATGTCTGATATAGCTTGTTAGAGAATGTTTCATGTGTTGACTTCGGGAACATACTGCACGATGGAGGTAAACAATGATAACAAACTTTATCAATTAGCTTGATCAGAGTTACAATCTTAAACTCCACTGCGACAATACAAAAAGAATGGGGAACAGAATATTAAGTAGTAATTACGTGGCGTACAACTAATATTCATAACAAAGACCAAGATGGCGTATTTTATCCTACCAAGCTTCATCTAGAAGAGCAACAATTCCACCTGGTTTCTGCAAAGAGAAATACAACAATTACAGAACTGGATGTAACACTAAGAGCAGCTTTAATAGTTTCAGTAAGGTGCTGGTCAAAAGTTGAGATTGTTCCTTAATTTTTCAAGTGAGGGTGTTTTGTCAGTCACTCTAGATACACTCAGATATTTTATCGAGTGTTTCTTTTTTGTCGATTATTACCCGAACAGAGATTATAGAGAAACAGTTAGTTCACCATAGATTTCGTTCTCTAGGGAAGAAGAGCAGTGTAGAGAATTACTCTACTGAATTATTTGAGAAAAGCGATGCCATTTACCCGTTGTTGGGAAAGCTACAAATGACAGTTTCTTTAGAACAACAGCCAGACAACCCTCTCCCCCCGCCCCTCCTCGACCACACCTAGGGGAAATAGATTATACATAGAAAATGTTACCGGCAAGAATCTACCACAAGAACTTTTGACTCGTGAGACTTCAACCTTGCCACTTTAGAAAAGTTCTCATCGGATGAACTTGACATCGGGTTAAACAATGAATGTTTAAGCAATTAATAATTCTCAAATAGTCAGAGAAAAGTGCAATTACCTTTTCAATAAGATCTAAAACATCCTGGTTATCCACGAACTCTATATAGCTCCAATCAATGGCCTCTCTTTTGTATTCTTCTTGTTCCATCTTGAAGACATGCTGTAAATCCACAAACAGACTTGAGAAACCATGCATAGAACAACTACATTGTCAGCTATATCCAAAAATTATACCTGATTGAAATGTTGCTGCAACTTTTCATTTGTATAGTTTATGCAGAATTGCTCAAAGCTGCAACGCATTGATATAATGAGACACGCACAAACAAGAGTTGCAAATCCTTGAACACTCATGTAGATATTTCCTTTAAATGAAACAATGTTGTAGTAATTGGAAATTCAAGCTAAAGACTCGTAGCTACCTGTTGTGCTTAAAGCTTTCAAAACCATAGATATCAAGGACTCCAATGAGATATTTAGAGTTGGGATCTTGTCCTATTGAAACATTAATCTTGTCCACCAACCTGCATTTTCCCAAGAGGCAAGAATACTATACATGAATTTGTGAAATAAGTAAATCAATCATGCACTAATTTATGGAAACTTATTTCAAGTCTGAATCCACGGGGACGCTGATTCAGAAAAAAAATTATAAACACAAGTGTGAATGAGTACACACACGCATACCTTATACACACACATATATTGGCTTCAACTTGGCATATATTTTTCTCTTCTTTTATTTCCAATTCATGGTTAGTTTAGGTGACTAATATCTCAAATCAACATATTTCTTTCACAACTGCATGCTTTATTTGTTACTATCACAGCAAACAAGTTTCTCCATATCCTTGATTTAGAATAATTGTGAATCGTACCCTCTTCATCCCGATTTATGTGAAGATGCTACTATTTGGGAAGTCAAAACAGTTTTTTCTTTGACTTCAATTCTTCTTATAATCTTCTAAGATATTTTGAATTATTAACCTGTTGGGCTATATATAGTACTTTTCAAATATATAAATTTTATTTAGAAAGAAATCTGGGCACTTTGACTCTCTACTCCCCTTCAGATAAGCAACAAAGAGTTCTTTTATAAAGTTTTAGGCATTAAAAACAAGCAAACAGATAAGTCTTCAGTGCCTTGCAAGAGACAATGGCTGCTAGTATATCAGTCATCCATGATGATGAATCAAACTAAGCCTCTTACCAATCAAACAGTCTAGAATATATTGTTTTAGCCAGACCATCCCTACTTATTTCAGCACTGCGAGGGTCAAGACTTCGTTTTATCACTTCTTCAGGGGTGATCATCACCCTTTTGCACAATGCATCTTCCAAAGCTACATGGTCACACCTAAAACAATAGGAAAATCAGAATATCCAACAATTATCACAGCCACATAGCATCTGAATATGCAAGGTGACATTAAGAATCTGCCATACATCAGAAGCTCCGCTGCAGTTTTGAGATGGTGTTTTGATTTTTCCTCTTTAATAACTGATGAATCGACCTCTTGTCCTTTTGCAAAGTCAATATTACCAAGATGAAGAATTGAGGCAACAACTCTAAAAATTGCTTCCTGAGGAGGGAAGGGGGAAGAGAGAGAGACGGAGAGAGTAAGAGGTAGCGGTAGTGTTTACTTATTCTTTATTGAAAGGCAAATAGAAACATGAAGCTGGCGAAGCTGTACAAGTCATATACCTGGTCCTCTTTACTAATTCCCACGACATCCATTGCTCTTCTAGTCGCAAGGTACTCTTCTGCATCGCTCACACCAACTAGCTCAAAGCACTTTGACTGGTTAAGATAGCGAAATGATTTGGGATGGCCCAGCTTATACTTCTCAATCTCCTACAGTGATAGGAAGATTCTCAGCAACATACTGTAACAAAAACAATTTGATACAAACGACAAACATTTATTATGTCAAGTTCGTATTGCAACAGAAAAATACCTCTTGGGGGGCCGCACAAAGAAGGTAAAAGCAGTGGTAGTTGCGCTCAGGATCAGAAATTTGGCAAACACGGGATCTCTCGAGGAGATACGTCCTGATTGCTGCTCCTGATATCCTTCCATGTTTGTCAAACTGAATCTCAACGAATTTGCCAAAACGACTGCAACAATTTTAGGTTACGGAGAAAATTAAACATCTTCAATCTAATATGTTTCTGCAATGACAAGTAAACTTCAAAAATAAAGGAAATAAAGGATTGATAAGACAAGCAGTTCAGTCTCAGTCCAAAAAAAAAAAAAGAAGTTCAATCTCTAATGTTCACTTCTTGATGGAATTTGTATCGCACAATAATTAACCAAATCTAAATTACGTGATGATGTTATAAGCAAATGTTGAAATATACAAGTGCTAAAGAGCTTGACCTGGAATTGTTATTTCTAACAGTCTTTGCATTGCCAAATGCTTCAAGAACAGGATTAGACTGCACTTGAGTGGGTTCATGCAAAAGATTTATGAGAATAAATATTACATTAGCAGAAAATAAAGAGCACATAATAAGTTATCAATGATATGTTATCATACACCAAGGACTTGTTGCTCCACTGTACGCCCTTCAGTCGCTGCACGTCCACCCAGAAAGGCCAGATATCGCATAAGCATCTTGGTCGTCTCGGTTTTACCAGCTCCACTTTCACCACTAACCAGAATAGAATTGCTTTTCCCCTCATGGACCATTGCCCTGTATCCAGCAAAGGCGGTTCAATATATCACGCTTATAAGACAGACAATTATTGTAATTAATGTGCTTAAACTGGGAGGGACCTGTAAGCAACATCTGCGATGGCAAAGACATGAGGGCTTAATTCTCCAAATGGCGCTCCCTTGTATTGTTGCATCATGTGTGAATCATACAAATGAGGCAATTTTTGAAATGGATTTATCGCAATTAAGATATTTCCTGTATAAGTCTGTAATTATATCAAATATTAAGATATGGGCACTGTTGTCTGAACTGTAACAAAAGAAAGAGCTTAAGACCAGACATAACACAAGCATTCAGTACAGTATCTTACGTAAATTTCATTGAGCTCGTATCTGGTTTTGAGGTTCTGCAGTACTCCAGGCTCATGCAAATAGGATAATTTGGTCATGTCATCCACACCCGCAGCCTGAGCTTCCACATCTTTTGGATAAATTGTTGACAATTTCCTAACAACCTGAAGCATGAGAGGAAGACACGATGATGTCATATATCGATCCATAAAACAGGATAGTCTGCATTCTTCTCAAACACGAGATGGTAACTTGCAGGAAGCAGATAGATACAATTAAAATGCAGAACAAAGTACCTTCTTTCCATCAGTCCTCTCAATCTCTGCTTCCCCATTTGTTATTTTCTTTACTTCTCCATCAATCCAAGCTACATCAGGGTCCTCAACCCATACATGAGACCCTACTATTATATTAACTGCAGTGCCCTGGAAGCGCGAAAAATAAAAAATAAAATTAAGAAGCCAGGTATAATCAATGAAATATATCACATTAAATATCTCTCATATATGATCACACAATCTCTTATGTCATGCAATGTAGCTGAACACAAATCTATTCTAGTGTTTTCTAAGTCACCAAATGCTTAATTATAGAACAACATACCATATAAATTCAATCAAATAGTTAAGAAATTGAATGGTTTGAGACATATATAGTGCAGACGATTCAAGGCGTAAAGCATGCACTGAACATTATTGGCACGTACATGGAAAACTACTTTATTGATAAAGTGAGCATGGGGAAGGCTATGGCATTAGCCCCATGAACTTTAGCGCCCCATGAACGTCTGAGGTGTTTACTAAACATTGGTTACAACTTACAAGCTAAAGCAATCATATAGGGAAAACTACCAGATATTTTTAACAGTTGCTAAATGCTAACTAGTGTTCATAGACAGTACCCTTCATTTCAACATAGCAACCTAATACACTTTAAACTTTAACATTCGTTCAAGTTACACCTATAGAGTGTTTCCAATTCCTCCACGAGGTATATAGAGGCAAGGTCAGCATTTGCACTACCCTCCCCAAACCCCCTTTTGTGGGATTTACTAGGTATGGTGTTGTCGTTGTGAATTTCAAATTAACCCCCTTTTGTGGGATTTACTAGGTATGGTGTTGTCGTTGTGAATTTCAAATTCCAGCACTTTAGGTTTGGATAGTATCAGACTCTAAGTAGATCAAAATATTTTTAAATCTTACGGAAAATACTCCATGACGAACACTTATTGGAAATTCTCATAGCTTGAGGCATGTCAGGCGACACTGTCCTTAACCCAGTATAGGTGTATATATCCCCAAGGATGCAACATGAAATTTCAAGTATAAAGAACTCAAATGATCGCCAAATGTTATTAAATATCAATTAATGGTCAATGAAGGATTACTATCAATTAATAAGAATAAATAACAATGAAGAGAAAACCATTAGTCAAATGTTACGTATAACAGACAGCAAATAAATTTTTCATCTTAACAATTGTCTTTATGACAATATAAAGAAGTAAGAATTAATTCATACTAATAAAGGTAGATAGTAGAAAATGATTATTCTTTTTGAGATATTAAACATTTTTTCAAACACCAAATTCCCTCATCTACTCAAATAATCAATTTCTTACAAACTCCAAAAACTGTTCAACAACCATGGAAACTCAACGCAGTGATTGTGCCGAATTTATCACTTTTGCAGATTATCATGGTTATTTTCCTAAATCCTAAGCATATACATTTCTAACAAAAGCAAAATTTTCGTTACTTGTTCCTCCATTTGCTCATACAATTGAACAAAACTCTAAAAAATATGACATTCAGGCCTACACTGCCCCAAAAGCTAACTCGTAAGGAGAAGATTGTCCTCGCCAACCAATGTGGAACTCTATCATTTAAAGACATGACGTCTCGGTCTAATTCAATCCTAAGAGCTAGCTCGTGAGGGAAAGATTGTTATAGTTCATACCAATATGGAACTCCAGCCAACTCTAACAAAAACTATCAATAAATGGTTCAAAAATAACTTAACATTTCGAGCAATTCAACAAATTAGAATCATTGAAGGATGCAATATAATAGAAGGTTTCAAAATTCTTTCAATTTTTTTTTTTTTAAAAAACAAATAGGATAAGAATTGCAGGCGTACGTACCATTGTGGAGGTTTAATGTGATGCTCGAGAATTTGAAATTATTCGAGCTTTGTTCCAAAATGAGGACGTAGACCATAAACAATGGGCATGCAATTGCATGCATGCAGTGAGAAAAAATGATTGAATATATTGGTGTGGAAATTGTTGTGTTGGGGTTGTATGAGTATATATTATATTATATTATATCCAACACTTAATTTTAACATTCACTGTTCTTTTTTCTTTCTTTCTTTCTTGTGAATTGTTGATAAGGTAGGCCTCCAATTTCGGATCATCTCCATTTCTCCGTTCTTCTCTCCCTCTCTCTCTATGCAACTGCTTTTTACTCTCACGTACTTGCAACCATTGTGATAATTCCCTCTATTTTATTTTATTTAAAAAAAATATTAATTAAATTTTATTTTACTTTTTTTTTTTTCGGGATTCTCGCTAAATTTAATAAAGTGATAGTTAAATTGATTTTGGTGTATGGGGTGAAGTTTTGGTCATTCAACAATTGTCACATTCAGAAGATGAAAGTTGCATGAAGAAATGAGGATGTTGCAATGAACGTAAATTGAAGATGTTGGGGATAAAGTGGGAGTTGTCTCTATGGGTCGAGCTTGTGAAGAGGAGACGCAACTATGGATGATCTTAATTAGGAGAGCTGGAGATAGACCAAAGAAGTATTGAGATGATCAGGTGATCATTAGATACAGGGCATGACATAGCTCTAGCTTATCGAGGACATGACCTTAAATAGGAGATTAATTACAGTGGACATAGATTGTGATAGAAGTTAGCTAATAGTCATATAGTATTACTCTTGTAGGTCTTTATTCCTTTGATTTCTATTACTATGTTTGTCATATAATTTTGTTCTACGTACCATTGTTTCTTTTTAAGTATGCTTTGCTTTATTATATGTATTGTGTAGTTTTTTATTTTGGTTTCTTCACTGTTGATGGTCTTGCAGAAAGAACAGTCTCTTCATCTTTTAAGGTAGGGGTAAGGTCTACGTATATACTAATGATCTCCACAGGCCTTGTGGGACTACATTAAGTATGTTGTTGTCTCGTACTTACTTTGGGGTGGACTAATTTGAATTTGTATTATGTAAAATTCATTAAACGAAAAAGTGCTTTCCACAATTATTTTTCTCATTTTTGGGATTCGAGCAAACAAATTCTTGTTAAAGATAGAAGAATTATATCCGTCTCGCTACAATCAGTGGCAGGAATTTTTAAATTTTATGGTACAAGAATTTTTACCCACGATTTTGGATATAAACTTAAAAAACAATAATATACATATATATATGATGTAATTTCATAAGTGGGGTCTGAAAAAGACAGTATATACATATTTATTTACCTTGTGCAGGTAAAAAGATTATTTTTGATAAACTCTCAATTTAAGTAAAATTAGGGAAAAATAAATAAAGAAAATTTTGGGTGTGGACGGTGGGGTAATAATATTTCCTCTTTCCCCATTTTCGATAGATAAAAGTTTTTGAAAAAATAATTTCTTTATTGAAAATAGAAAAAATAAATTTCATATGTGGCATTTTGATTCATATTGATTCTGGCCTCGGCAACTTCCAACACACCCCACCCCACATCTACCCAATCTTCACCACCTCACACTGTTACTTACATAGTATCATTTTCATAATATTTGTATAAATTTTATATATATATATACAAATATTTTAAAACTTTCATAGTTGCTGACTTATCAAATATCCTGAATTAAATAACAAATCAATTTATTTTTTAAAAAAGATATTTTTTTCAACGTACCTTTTTGTGTAGAAAATATTCTTCTTTGTACCAAACACATCTTTAATTCAAAAATCATCATTTTCTACACAAGAGATCATGTATGTCAATATCTTGGACTAACAATTTATGTGGAAAACATTTTTTCTTTGTACCAAAAACACCCTTAATTCAAAATCATCTTTTTCTCTACAAGAGATTATGTATGTCAATATCTTGGACTATCAAGACTTCCATATATATTAGTATATATCTTGATATAGACACAAGTTTGACTTTTAAGAAATTGGTTTCAAATTTGACTTTTAAAAAATGATTTTCTTTCTTTTAAATTTTAATTTATTAACTCATTTTATGATACGGTTATAGGACTTTGGATCCTTTCATTTTCTAAAATTATTATTTCCCTCCCCCCCCCCCCCCCACCCTCCCGCTTTTAATTATTTTAATAAATAAAATTTCCAACCTATTTAGATTATACTCGTATATATTAATATTGTAAGTTATTTTTTACGTTGCACATATAGTATCTATTGTGTGTAACTGTAACATGATAGGACATGCTGTCCATCCATGCATATTCAATTAAAAAGATTGCATGCGATTGTTTTATATTTATAAGTAAAATAATAGCGTAGAAGTTCTTTATATTGACAAAACCTTTGTAATAATTTTATCATACCTCAAATTTACGTTAAATTAACAAATGCAAAACATATATAATTTATACGCACAACATGATTAAGTCGCATATGCGTATACAGAGCTTGATTATATAGTGTAAAATTTCGATAGTTATAATCATTCAACAAAACAATAGCCGATAAATCTGTACTATTTATATATTCATTTACAATACACACATACTCATACGGTATTAATATATATATATAACTTTTGTATATTTTGATATTAACTGTAACTATTTTTGTCGAGCGGATAAATATGTTTTAATTCAATGTATACACTCAATTAATCTAAGTTTTTACCTTGATTAGTTGCGGTTATTTTTATTTTATAATAAATGAATAGAAACATCTAAAACTGAATAATTTTCTCCACTACGCAAGAAATCAATGACGCCATATTCTAGAAATTCACTATTAGAATTTAGTGCCACATATTAGAAATTCCTTTGATTAAAAAGAGTAAACGTTGATATATAATATATAGTCATGATAAAACAAAAAATTTCCAAATCTTTTGAATAATGTGTCTTTATCAATTCACATACATTTCTTGGAAATTTCTCCTTCCTCCATAAGGTCATCTTCTCCTATATATAAAATAAAATGACACATACTTGGTTAGAATTCAATTTGACACAAAGCAAATCATCTTATGAAATGAGTAGCAAAAAGAAAGAGCCAATGAAAGTGAAGTATATATCAAGTCCTGTTTTGGTTAATGTTAAAAATCCTTCTGAATTTAGAGCAATTGTTCAACAACTTACAGGAAAAAGCCCTCCAAAATCATCCAATTTTCATAATCAACATGCAAAAATAGGGAATTATCATGAAGGAATAGCACAAAATAAAGGTTGTGAAGGTTCGAGTACGACAAATTTTGTGGAACACTTGGTGGGAAATGAAGCTCGTAACAATTTCTGGAAAGAAGATTCAAAGATCTTTTCTGAATTTTGATTTCCTTACTAATACTGTAAATTAATCTTTCTTAGCATGTTTTTATTTTCTTTTGTTTTTTCCACTCGATATTGGATACTTGCTTTGGAGTTGATTAATCTGAATTTGCGTTAGAAAGTTTAATTTCACTTTGAAGATCAAGTGCTTGGTACCAAAGTTGATTTCATACCCACTAATATTCGAATTCAACATCTCTTTCTTTGTATGTTTTTGTTGCTTCAGTTTACAAGTATTATTATGAGTTATGATCAGATTGATCCGTATACCATGCAGATGTGAGTCGTGATCATCTTTATATATTACTCTTTAGTTTTAAGTTATGTGATTTTATATAATTTTCTTGGGAATTAGAGACCTCAAATTTGAGGGACTTAGTGGAGAAGAAGCGTGGAGCTAGCATACAATGACGGGCTTGGTTCACCGAAAAATTACACTATTTATACATTGTTATTTTTTTATGTATATATAGTAGATGTTGAAACCCCTTTGGTTAGTTCGTGTGTGCACTTTGGAACCCCTTAATGAAAATCCTGGTTCCGCATCATTGAAGAATGAGGTGATTTTTAAGAGTGACACGCATATAGGTCGTGTATGTCACATGTACATCGTTTTATGTCATGTGTATATCCTGTATATATTCCGTCATGGCATGTGCTTACACTTTATTCTATATAGTCTAAAAAGAAAATTGTCTGTATGTACTGTTGTCTACTCCTTTTACTTTAATTCAAAAAGGCCTCAAAATTTTTTCTATTTCATTGCACTTTTG
This sequence comes from Capsicum annuum, assembly GCF_002878395.1. NCBI lineage: Eukaryota > Viridiplantae > Streptophyta > Magnoliopsida > Solanales > Solanaceae > Capsicum > Capsicum annuum. The sequence goes on from NC_061122.1 coordinate 26,492,437, forward strand.
TCTTTACCCTCCCTCTCTTTTCCCCTTCCTCACTTCAAATCTAGGGTTTCATTTTTATTTATTTATTTATTTTTTAAAATTCTTTGTCATGCCAAAAAACTTTTTTTTACTTAAAACAACAACTTGGGTATGTCTTAAAACTATAAAATAAGTGTTTTTTTTTTTTTTTGGGTTCAAGATTCAATTTTTAGCATTTTTGTACTTACTTGTATGTGTTGTGTGTGTGTATGTTGTTTTTGTTTACCAGCATTTTCATTTTTTCTGATTATTTTTAGTGTTTTTGTCCATTTCTTGAAAACCCCACTTAAGTTCTTGTTAGTTTTTTGCTAGTTTGACATATAAATGACAATATACAAGTGATATAAAATGCATGAGACTGTAATGCTCTTCCACCTTAAACTTTAGACTCCGAAATTCGATCGAAAACTTCTAAGATGTTCCCCAAACTTATGGAACAACATCTAATAATAAAAAATTTGAACAAAGCACAATGACGATCCAACATTACTTTTCAAGTTTCAACTCATCAAAGAGCATTCCAAACAGTTACATACGTTTGGCCATGAAAATAAAAAACATATTCACTTTATTTGGTATTTCTTAAGTTGAAAATAGTGTTGGACTTTTGTTTGGCAATAATATTTTGGAAATGGGGTATTTTTTTGTTTTAAAAAATATAAATTAAGAAGTGCAAAAAGTGAATACAAAAATAGTGAAAATATCTCTTGAGACGTTTTTTTAAAAAATCTAAACATTGTGAAAACGTATTTCGAAATATTTATGACGAAATAAGCATTCTAAATTAAAGTGAAACGTATTCTGGAATATTATGAATTATATTCATTGTCAAATGCCTACTTATATAGAACCGACGATCAAAATATACCCACAATTTAAATAAATGACAAAACTATGTCATGAAAATAAAAAGTAATCAAAATAGGTCTAATGCACAAAAAAGTGCATTAGA
>NC_061122.1:26493506-26497430 GCF_002878395.1 Capsicum annuum
ATATATATATATATATATATATATATATATATATATATATAATGGAGTGAGGTTAGTGTACGTCAAAAGTGGATAGTGCACTATTTTTGTGCACTATGTTTGTTTTTTTCATATAGTATCTGTTTTACTGCACTATTTTTGTGATTTTTCACATCTTTAATTTCAGTTATTATCTTTTAAGTATCCTTGATAATCACAAAATTAAAAACTTTTTTTAGAATAAGAGATTCATATATAGAGCCCTTTCAAACTTTCTTCACTTTGTTCTTCATGCTAGTTAACAATGTGTAATGCTATTGTGAGGAGACATCTTAATTTAACAAATTTAAGGTTGTTCTAATAAAATTAAAAATAAGAGCACCGGAGTCAAAAATCCATTAGTAATAATAACGTATACATTAATGGTGAGTGATTTTCTTTTGCGACAGTACTTCAGCAAAATATATTATGCAGATTGAAAAATTGTGTCCTGATTGTCTTTTAAGATTTAACAGTTTTAAAAGGTAAGACTTTTGTTTGTTAAGTGTTTCTAGTTCAGTTTTTTCATGAGGAAATTCAACGAGTTTTGAGAAAGCATTATGTATGTTAAGAATGCAAATAAACTAACTTATTATTAAAATAAAAAAGAGATTTGAAATTTTAAAGAGTATTAGTTGAGAAATTTAATTAATTTTATCTTAATTTAGTAAATGGACAAATAATTTAGGATTGATTTTGTGATTCTCAAGGATACTTTCAAGACAATAGCTCAAAGATGTGAAAACTCACAAAGGGAGTGCACTAAAATAGTACACTAAAATAGATTAAAAAAAACATCTAATGGAAAAATAGACAGTGCACAAAATAGTGCATTATATAAAAAAAAATTAGGTAATACAAAAAATACTGCACTATATGAAATAAATTAGATAGTATTCAAAATAGTGCATTATATTTGATTTAAATATTATATTTTCTCTCAATAAATCCTTGTCGTTTGACTCTTCTCGAACCTCACTTATATTGGAGCTTTAGTGTACCTGATTTATTTTTTTTTAAAAGGAAATTACCATTTGCAAGCTAAAACCCAATAGTAAGGTATTAAGGTAGCTTCGTACAATGACAAAGAAGAAGATAAGAAAAAAGAAAAGATGTTTAAAATTCTAATATTATATGTTTCGTTGAAGGTTGTGTATTTCTATTTCTATATTATAGAAAAGAGGATTTTGACATGGCTGGTTAATGTCATAACAAATCTATCTAAGGGTAAATTGGTCATTTTATGTCAAATGCTGATAACCCTTTGCTGATATTAAATACGTGTAGCCATCATAAATTTTCTACCAAATACGTGGCACTTTGTTGACAATAGCAAATACGTCTGGCCATATTTCTTCTTAGCTCTTTGCAGGGCTTGAATATTAACCTTTTTGGAAATCAACAATTTGTTGGATGTTTGATTTAAATTATTTCATCAGATATACAACTTGCAGTGTTGTGATTATTGCTTCTTTGCTTTGTGATTTAGATTTTTTGAGTTTTAATTGGGGCTTTTTCGTTTTAATAGTAGAAGAAACGAAAATTTCTTATCTGGGTTTCATTTGAGGTTTCTTCACTATCAAGCAAGAACAAGATCCAATTCTATTGGATTGATCTAAAATTGATTAAATTTGGTTTAATACAGTAATGATATGGTGTTCTTGGTGAGGAATAAATATCCGCTTCGGGCTGCTAGAATTTACCTGTTTCGTTTATAAATTCTAATTCATGATTTACTCTATATTGACCTCGTCATTTATTGACCATGCCTTATTTTGTTATGATTATGTACTGTGCGTTGGAGGGAGAACGACGAAGGTCGTTGAATTTCTATATCAATTTCATCAGTTAGGTTCACGAATTGAACCCTATACGACCTATATAATACTCTATTTCACACTTCAATATGAATATCGAATATCAACAAAAAAACAAAATGGGAACAAAAGTTGGAGTCTGTTGTTGATGTTGTTGCTGTTACGAATGATAGACTATGATGATTAAGCTGTCTTAGAGTTCATGAGGGGGGGGGGGGGGAAGGGAAATGGGTCCGTAGCTTTCAACATTCAAGTGCTTTGTCATTTACTGAAGTGGTGAAACCTGAAGGTAATGACGGATAAAGCTTACAAAGAGTATGGTGAACAGAGAGAATATTGTGAAAAAATTGCATAGGTTAGGATTTTGGGAGAGAGGTGGGGACAAGAATGAATACCATGTACAGATGGGTGCAACAATGAATACCACATATGGAGAGGAGATATTATTGATTCTTGATGCATCTGATTATACCTATATTAGCGTAGTTGAGATTGGTTTAGCTATCTGCATAATTACTTAAAGTAAGCTCATTTATATGTGCAAATGGAAGTTGAAGAGTTTTTAATGTTAAGGGTGCTTGTTATTGGCCCTATTAGAAGCTAATCAACTGATGAGAAAGTAGATTTACTGGAGTTATGCCGTTGCATGATTGGTTTCCTATTCATGTTAGTGATCAAGATTACTGAAGATCAACTATTATATTATTTTTCTAATAACGAAAAATTCTGTGAGAGTTAGCTAGCCCAACACCAATTGTGCTCACAACTTTGGAACTAGGGGGGGGGGGGGGGCTATTATAATCCGGGATAAAGTTTAAGATCAACTTTTCATGTTTAGTATGAAGTACTCTATTAACTAAATAAAGTGCATATGTAAAAAAGAAAATGAATGCTAACTCTTTCTTGAGTTCTTGTGATGAATTTGGAATTCCTTGGATTATAGTTGAGCTGGTTTGAATTACCACGAGATAAGCTGTCTGATAATGGTGCATAGTGAACTTAGAAACTGTCTGATAATTGTGTACAGAGAACCAGCAAACTGCCTGATAATTGTATATTGACTTGCAAAGTGTTTGATAGTTGTGCATAGTGAACTTGCAAAGTGCATGATAATTGTGCTTATTGAACTTGCAAACTATCTGATAATTGTGCATGGTGAACCTGCAAAATGCCGATAATTGCGTATGGTGAACCTGCAAACAACCTAATAATTGTGTATATTAAACTTACAAATTGTCTGATAATTATGTATAGTGAACTTGCGAGCTGCTTCTGTTGTTGAGAGAGAGACTTTTGGATGAAATATTTTCCCTTTTTATGATTAATGGAGGTTAGGGATCCAATTTCTAAATGAACACTGTCGGTTGCGATAAAATAATCTCATGCATGAAATATCCCTATTTATCTTATTGGTAGGGCTATCTTAATGTTGGTGTTGTTTTTAGCTAAATCCATCAGAGGTTGAAGTAGATGTTTCAAAGTAATTTCCATTGTACTTTGACTTGGAAAACATGATGTTGCAGCTATAGCATTTACATTGACTGAAAACAAGGCTACCTAATTTAGATCCCAAAGTTCCAACTCACTCAACTCATTTAAAAAAAAAAGATGGATTTTATATATATATATATATATATATTCATTGATGAGTCAATTTGTACAAAAATTCAAATTATTAAATTGAATAGCTTAGGTTTTGTTTGAACAAATGTGTTGTAATGTTAGTTATTGGTGTGTATCTCATGTACTTGAACAAAGAACACACTTTGAAAGTGTCGAGATTTATGTTTCTAGAGTTATTTTGTGAAGATTATGTGGTTTTGGAAAGCTTGTGTAGGCATGGATTACTTAGACCCATTCCCCCTGATGCTTTTTTCAGTGCAGCTGACTTGAAAACCCAGGTTTGCTCTCTTCTTGTTCCCTATTTTCCAATATTCTATGTCAACGTTAAATTAATATTGACTTGTTAAAATTGGTCTTGGGCCTGACTCACACCCCAAAAGCTAGCTAAGCTAGCTTAAGAGGAGGAGGATTGCCCAAGCCATAAGGAGACCACCCATCTCATTAACCACCAATGTGGGACTTTCTT
>NC_061122.1:26500430-26510478 GCF_002878395.1 Capsicum annuum
AGACCACCCATCTCATTAACCACCAATGTGGGACTTTCTTCTCTTTCTTCTAACATGACTAATATGTTAAGTTAAGCTCATTGAAATCATATTGCATTAGGATCCCAATGGAAGATTTAGTTGGTGGTGAAGGCGCAGAGAATTATCTAAAATAGGATTTATTAATAAAATGGTTTCAATGGGCCATCAAGTATGTGGAGCTCTTGAGCTTTGGAATTATCCAGTGTGGATTAGGAATCTTGTTGCTCAAGATGTTGATGGAACTGACAAACCAAATCATGTCGATTTTGCAGCTCTTGAAAGTATATTTGATATTAGAACTAGAATAAAAGGAATGTCAATTTCAATTAGTCATTGAACTCTATTCAATATAATAATAGAGTATTATTTTAAAATGTGTCTCATTCATTTGAGTATTCGAACAATACAAAAATTCAATTTAAATGGTAAAAACAACCATCATCAAATTATATTACGTTTCTGTAAATTTCACATAGGAAAATTTAAAGAGAAAATTGAGAATAGATAGTCCATGCATATTTTTAAGAGATAAGCATTCTGTAACCTCTGAACTATTTTCGAACTATGGCCAAAGTTTCTACGGGATACTCCAACTTCACGGGGGTCCTATTATCCCCTGAACTCGATTTTAGCGTATTGTTGTTACTCTTTTGTGCTGACGTGACACCTTTATTACATAAAGTAGGGCTTATGTTAAAGTTGTCACATTAGCTAAAATAAAAGGGCAGCCCCGTGCACTAAAGGCACCCGCTATGTACGGGATCTGAAGAATTGTCGGACCACAAGGAATTATTATATGCAGTCTCACCTTGCATTTCTGCCAAGATGTTGTTTCTTTACCAACAAAGTTTATTTGTATCAGGCATCATTTTCCTTGGGATGTAGAATGCAAAGACAAGAACACAAGTACTTATCTAGCTGGTGAATTGTGATCGTAGCACCTAGGAAGATCTCAGACTCAACAGCCAGCCTCTAGATATATGCAAGAGCATTTGAAATACAAGTTCAAATTGAGAAAAAAACACATATCTAGCAATCTTCACCTTCATCATTATCTCTTTTTTGGAAAAGGGAGGAATAAGTAGTGACTAGTAACCTTTTCATTCTGAAGTTAGCATGGGCAATGATCAAAAGCACTTGAGATAAATGCTCAATCCCTTTAGTGAGACACAAAGAGAAGATAAAATGAATTTTGATTAATTATACTTATTTTCACCTTGTGTCTCATGATGTAGTTGTTGGTTTATAATTGAACAACAAAATATAATATTAAAAAATGAACTATGCTTTCCACAAAATTAGACACCACTAATTTTTAACTGAAACATAGTTTTTCAGAGAGAACAAAAAATACTACACTAAAGTAAAAGGAATCTCAGTGTAGATTCTTCATCGCACTCACCAATTGCAGGGCCAAATCACAGAGAACTTGTGTAGTGAACTTAAAAGTCTTGGGCTCACCATTAGAGAATGTATGATTCTATTGAAAGGGGAAGGGAGAATTTTTAAGTAACCATTGAGACAGAGTGACACAAATTGCTCTCAATTATATGTATGTGCGACTGGTTTTTAAAGTGTATTGTTAGAACTTGAAGTTTTGATGAATGACAATATGAATGAAACAAGTTGAATTTGATTCAAACACTTGATGATAAGGGAAGCAAGTTGAGTTGAAAAAGGAGTCCTATGTGAAGAAGGAGTTTCACTTCTAAGCATATTCTTAAGAGTCCAATGTGTGGAAGGAGAAAGATTCTAAAAATTGAAGAATTCAAAAAAGTTGGGGTTTTACTACAACACTAAGGAGACAAGATTTGGAATTGAAGAACGAGTCTCACTTGAAGTAGAACTTCATGCAATGAGAGTTCTAATTAAAGTTGGAGTTTGAAATAAAGAATGACTCTTTGGAGAGTTGTGCTTAAATAAAAGATACAACAGCCAGAATAATTCACACACTTAAAAAAGCAGAAAAGCTCAATCGACAGATTGACTTCACGAAGTGCTATTCGATCACTGAAGAAACACGTTGAAGAACCTGGTCCTCAGTACAGAATCCAACTAAGAGTTTTAGCGTTGATTTTTAGAGTTGTTCATTGTGTTTGAGCTATTCATGTAATATTAGTTTCAGTTTGTTATAAACTGAATTAGGAGCTAATCTTCGAGTTTGGGAAAACTCAGAGACTTTGGGAACACATACCTTGGGAGATGTGTGTGTAGTTAGGAATTAGAGTTTATAATTCCTAGTTATTAAGTTATAGGAATTAGTGTTTATAATTCCTAGTTGTTGAGTCATAGGAATTAGAGTTTATAATTCCTATTTGTTGGTTATAAGAGTTTTGTAATCAGTCGTTGTTGAGGCTCAAAGGTTTTTAGTGAAGTTGGGGTTAAATCCTGTAGAGGTGCAGGTCATGGTTTTTTACACCTTTTGAGTCGGGTGTTTTTCACGTAAAAATCATTGTGTTCTTTACTTTCTGTTTACTGCTTCCTTGAAACACGTCTGTAGAACACGTCAGGCAACACGTTCCATCGATAAGTAAAAGTTAGGCAAAAATAAAAAAATCAGTAGGGCACGAATTCTTAACAAGTGGTATCAGAGCGAGATTGTCTTAAAAAGGGCTAGCACCTAAGACAAAGATCAATATGATGAATATCGCACCACCTACTGGTCACAGTGAAGGTTAATCCACTATTAGACCTCTACTCTTTGATGGTTCTCACTTCATTTGGTGGAAAGCCAGGATTGAAACATTCATTCAAGGGGAACACTACGAGTTATGGGATAGGATCACTGATGGTCCTACTATTTCAATAAAGTTAGAAAATGGGAAACTGGTCAAGAAAGTAAGAAGTGAATTCACTTCTCATGACTTATTGACATTAAAGAAAAATGCTAAGGCCAAAAACATTTTGGTCTGTGGATTAGGACCTGCTGAATACAATAGGGTATCAACATGCACCACTGCTAAGAAAATTTGGGATGCTCTAGTAAATGCTCATGAAGGAACATCTCAAGTAAGAAAATTCAGAATTTCTCTTCTCTTCACTGAGTATGAGGTATTTAAGATGAAAGAGAATGAAACCTTGCATGAGATGATGACAAGGCTTGCTGACTTAACAAATGAGCTGACTTCTTTAGGAAAAGCTATATCTGAAGAAGAACAAGTCGAGAAGGTATTGAGGGTATTACCAAAATCAAAGTGGAATGTTAAGATGACTGCGATTAGGGAAGCAAATAAGGATCTTGCAGGCATGACCCTGGATGAATTAGTGGGGAATTTAAGAACTTATGAAATGGAAATTGATGGAAATAAAGTGCTAGAAGCCCCAGAGGATACCTTAGCTTTGAAGGCATCTTACAGTGATGAAGAAATTGAACTTGATAAAGAACAAGTTGCCTTCATAGCTAAAAACTTCAGCAAATTCTTAAAAAAAAAAAGGGAACATATAGTAAGAAATGGTCAAATAACAATCTAAATGGATGCTACAAGTGTGGTAAGACTGATCATCATATGAAAGATTGTCCTCTCTGGGAAATAGAATGGAGAAAAGAAAGGACTGAAAAGGAATTGGAAGAAAAAAACAAAAAGAGGGAAGAATATGGAATGGTAGCAGCTTAGGATTTGACTCAGATGATGATGAAGTTGATGAAGCAGCACTCATGGATCTTGGAGATTCAGACTTGGAGGAAGAAGATGATGCTTCTGAGGTTAGTATACTTGAACTTAAAGAAAAGTTGCATTTGTTTTCTAAAATAAAACTTATTTCATTGATGAGTGCACTAATTGATGACTTTCAAGAATCAACTTCTGATAAGGATGAGTTGTTCAACAGTCTTGCAAGCATCAAATTTGATTTTATTGATTTAGAAGCTTGCAAGAGCATTGTCGAATAGGAAAACTGCACTCTCAAGAAACAGGTTGAGCAACTTGATTCTTCAAACAATGATCTTAAGTCTGAAGTTCTAAAATTGACACTTTCTGAAAAGGAAAAAAAGGCTATGAGTAAAGATCAAGAAAATGCTGAACTTGAGCTAGTTAGATACAAACAAGAATGTCATGATCTAACTGAAAAAATGAATAAGTTGAGTCAAGAAGTTTCTAAACTAAAACTTGATCTTGAAAGGAAAAATAGGTGGACAAACTCCTCAAGAATTATTCACAAATTGGGGGAAAGAAATTACAGTGAAAAGGCAGGATTAAGATTCTACAAAAATTTTGATGTTCCTAAAGATTTATGTTATATTCGTGGTAACCTTGGACATCCAACCACTGAATGTTTAGTTGCTTCCAAAAGCAGATCTAGTAGTCTAAATCTGGCAAATAAACTATCTCAGACCAAGAAAAGAATAAGTAAACCTGGTCAGAGAAACAGGTCACGTAACCTGTTGCTTGCATGGGCTAAAGAAATCTGATTCATCCATTTACTCATAAGAAATGACCCAAGCTTGTCTGGGTGCCTAGATTTGACCCCTAATTTGTTTCACGGGTGAGAGTGAAAGGAGGCAAGCAAAATTTGTACATGGATAAAGCTTGCTAAAGGCATAAGACTAGAAGAAAATAAAGTTTCTTTCACTCACCACATTTAAAGGGGGAATGGATCATTTGAAAGATGGCCAGATTTGTAGTGCTCATATAAAGGGGAATCAAGGGAGGTTTAAAAAAAAAAAAAGGATGACTGTGAAACTGATGTGCATGCACAGGAACATGTTGTACCATCTGGTTCAACTGTTGTACAGACTGAGGGCATATTGACAGGGGGAACATGTTGTACCATTTAGTTCAACTGTTATACAGACTGGGGGCATATTGACATGGGGAACAATAAATCAAGAAATTGATGCATCAATAACACCAACACAAGCTGATGATAATTTTGTTGGTAATTCATAAGAATTGGTGTTTTCACAAGAATCTTGAGATATCTCATGGGAATCAATAGCTTGAGACTATGGTATTCAAATGAAAGTAATTTCACTCTTGAGGGCTATAAAAATGTTGACTATGTGGGTTACTTAATTGACTGGAGAAGCACCAAAGGCACTAAGTAGAGAGCATTTTGAAAGGAATAGGTTAGACTTGGGGATGATTAAAATTGCATGAACTCCCCTCAATGATTGACTAGAATAATCATTTTTCTTTTTAATCTTATTAGCTAAAAAGTTATTCTATTCAGTCTTGCACATTTAGTTGTGTGTCCCAATTCCAGATTTTTGACCTTTTTAACCTAATTTTGTATTAGATTGTGCAGAAAAATAGGTACAAGCAAGCAATTGTGACAACAAAGTTCTTCTTATCAGGTATGTTCTACACTGACATAAGCATAGGCTGTCTAAGTTGAAACAGTTGAGCACACCTGTTCAATTCCACACACTCCATCCTCTTATTGTCTAATAAAGCTAATAAATTGTTAACCAAACTTTCTTTGATTCTCTCTAAATAGGTGTGCACAAGTGTGTTAATCCTATACCAGAAATTCCTTCTTCTTTCTCAACCAAAATATCAGTTGTGTACCATGGATTTGCCAAGTTTGATCATCAATCACAAACAACATATGTTTCTGAAGAATGAAAAGGGTCATGCTTTCCCTTTTAGTTCCTAATTGGTAATTTTTTTTGGGCTTCTCAGTCCTAAATCAGGTTTGACTTATAAAAAAATGTTCTTGAAAAGATTATTCATGTTGCTCTACCCGTTTCAATAAGGAGAGCTAAGACTCATTTGAGAAAAAAAAATCTAAACTAGAAGCTGCATAAGACAGTCATGAAGTTGAATAAGAGGTCTTTAAGGCTAGGATCATGACTTTGAAGCTTGACCATAATTGATAGAGGGATGAAAATGTTGAATTCATTCATCAATTGACACAGTTGATATCACCTGTTCCACCTTCCTCATCAGCTCCTCACTATTTGTATCCGTAGTCATGTCCCACTTTTATACCGTATTTTTTTAATGCTCAATCATTTTGCTTTGTTCAGTACTAGCTTAGGTTTAATAAGGAACATGCTCTAACAGTTAAATGGAATGGTTATCTTTGCTAAATTGACTTATATTTTTGATCTCTTTAATACATTACTATGTTGGCTAAAGTCTTTATCTGATTGTTTTGTTGATTGCCCCAGTGGCCATGAATAGCATAACAAATCACTTTGGCTAGTATATTATTGAACGCACAAACACAAACGATTTGTCATCATCAAAAAGGGGGAATTTGTTGGAACCTTGAAGTTTTGATGAATGACAATATGAATGAAACAAGTTGAATTTGATTCAAACCCTTGATGATAAGGGAAAGCAAGTTGAGTTGAAAAAGGAGTCCTATGTGAAGAAGGAGTTTTACTTCTAAGCATATTCTTAAGAGTCCAATGTGTGGAAGGAGAAAGATTCTGAAAATTGAAGAATTCAAAAGAGTTGGAGTTTTACTACAACACTAAGGAGACAAGAGTTGAAATTAAAGAAGGAGTCTCACTAGAAGTAGAACTCTATGCAATGAGAGTTCTAATTAAAGTAGGAGTTTGAAATAAAGAATGACTCTTTGGAAAGTTGTGCTTAAATAGAAGATGCAGCAGCCAGAATAATTCACACACTTAAAAAAAAACAGAAAAGGTCAATCGACAGATTGACTTCATGAAGTGCTACTCAATCACTGAAGAAACACGTTGAAGAACCTAGTCCTCAATACAGAATCTAGCTAAGAGTTTTAGCGTTGATTTTTAGAGTTGTTTATTGTGTTTGAGCTATTCATGTAATATTAGTTTCAGTTTGTTATAAACTGAATTAGGAGCTAATCTTCGAGTTTGGGAAAACTCAGAGACTTTGGGAACACATACCTTGGGAGGTGTGTGTGTAGTTAGGAATTAGAGTTTATAATTCCTAGTTATTGAGTTATAGGGATTAGAATTTATAATTCCTAGTTATTGAGTTATAGGAATTAGAGTTTATAATTCCTATTTATTGGTTACAAGAGTTTTGTAATCAGTCGTTGTTGAGGCTCAAAGTTTTTTAGTGAAGTTGGGTTAAATCCTGTAGAGGTGCAGGTCGTGGTTTTTTACACCTTTTCAGCCAGGTGTTTTTCACGTAAAAATCATTGTGTTCTTTACTTTCTGTTTACTGCTTCCTTGAAACATGTCAGTGGAACACGTCAGGCAACACGTTCCATCGATAAGTAAAAATTAGGCAAAAATAAGAAAATCAGTAGGACACGAATTCTTAACATGTATGTAATAATTATTTAATTCATTTTCGATCCTTGGAACTTATAAGCCTAGCTTAGATAAATAAATAGAATTATGCGTGTTTCAGTAAAGACGAAGATGAGTATCTTGGAGAGATTTTTGTGTGAGCTGGGTTGCGTTTGACATGTATCTGATATGCTAATATTTTGCTTTCTGTAGCTATAAAATATGAAGAATGAAAATCAATTTAATCATGATCAATGATGTAGGTTCAGTAGATCAGGAGTCTTTGGGAGCTTGGAAATCTTTCTGAAGCAAGCAAAAATCAGCAAGATTCTTATGGCGTTGTGGTTCAGACATCTAAAAACATAATAGATTTGGAGCGTGCTGACACAGATCATGTCTTTCTAGTATTAATAACAGTATAAATAACATAAATACAAACCTTTTTGGAAGTAATTACAGTCTCTTTCACTTTTTTAATTACTTTATTCTCTCTCCCTATTAATATACATAACATAGCCGACATATACATAGCATTCTGTGTATATGTTGGGATTTTTGTAATATGTTTAGGGAGTTGGAATTTTTTGTAATATTGGAAACATAAGTTATGTATTTGTGTAATTTTTAGTTAACACAAAGATTATATGTTTATGTCTTGAAAGTAAAATAATATTGTGGGTTATTATGAATTTTAATATATATATTAAAAGTGTGAAGACGCTTAGAAAAGTTTTTTTGCCCTTCTTTACAAATCTCTGCAATAGTCAAAACTGTCTTTTTACTATTTTCTTTAATTTATTAGTATTTAATTATTTATATAATATTTAAAGTTAAAGAGTTCTAAAATATATTATAAAAGGAAAATATGTTTTATAAATTAAGGAGTCATAAAATATATGGTAAAAAAATATTAGAAGAATTAATACTATCATATATGCTAAACTTTGAAAATCAATAACTAATATACAATAAATAATTTGATAATTTATAAATATTTACCAAATTAGTTAATTAGTAAAGTAAATTAAAAAATGTTAGTGTGTTTTTGTACGGAAAAAAAAAAGAGAAAAGAGTATATTGCTATATTTAGATGAAAATCATTGAATTTTCCTTATTCTCCCTCTTATTACATATTTAACAATTTAAGGAATCCTCTTATAGTAATCTTTTTTTTGGAGAAAAAATTTGTAGGCTTCTATAAATTGAGTTTTCTCCTACAATAATGTAATAATATCAGTTACATTCTTATAACTACTTTTTCGATGAACTTTGAAGGTATTGTCTATACCATACTGTTCTAATATCTCAATAATCATATTATTTTACTTTAGTTTCTGTTCTGTTCAAGTCTATATTATTGATAATGAATGTTTGATTGGACTTTCATAAATTTTTTGTGTTAAGGTTGGGTTTAATAATATCGTTCTAATATATCAATTATTGTAGTTTTTATTTTGTTACTATCTGTAGTTTTTTCTGTTTAATATAGGTAGTAGATGAACGTTTAGTCGGACTTTGATGAATTTTTTTGTAAAGGTTAGAATTTAATAATATTGTTATATATATCGATTATTGTATTATTTTGTTGTATAGTTTACAGGTGGGAGATAAATAGTCGGTCAAGATTTGAAGAATTTTTATGTAAAGGTTTAAGATTAATCATATTATTTTTGTTATTGTCTATTTTGTGATAGTTCACGTCGTAGGAGACGACCGCCTATCTTTGATCTTTAAAGTTAATTTCTATTTTATAACAAATTATGTTTCTTTTATATATTTTATATTGATTGATGACTTGACATGAAGCATACGTACAACGCACGTTCACTCGACTAGTATATATATATATATATATATATATATTTGTTAATTACGCAATAATATTTTTGTTTTCTCATTTACCCAATAAAACTCATACAGCAATATTTCAACACTATAAATAAATTTTTTGCCAAATAAAAGGTATATTGACTAGAGGAATAAAACAGGCGAAAAAAAGGTTATGTAATTAAAAGATATTTTTTATTTTCACCAAATGCCTAGTAGGCAAAAAGTTCCATATGGACTCTTTGCGTTTTCAATTTTAAATCCATTTGCATCCCACAAAATTTTTGACAGTGAAGGAGGGAACTAAGCACCAATTACCATTGAAATATTATTGTATCTGTTTATTTGATCGGATTGGTCCACTTGTTTTATTCGATTATTTTTTGTCTGAATGTATTCAATTAAAATAAAATTGAGGAACAATGCCCTATTTATCCAAATAATTAATCCCTAGGGTGTGTTTGGTACGAAGAAAACATTTTTTGAAAAATATTTTTCAATTTTCTCATGTTTGGTTGGCTTAAATGTTTTGAAAAATATTTTCTAAATCAACATATTTTCCTCAAATCTAAGGAAAATGACTTCCCTTCAAAAAGTAAGGAAAACATTTTTCAAAATTCTCTTACAACTTCAACTCTCAAGTTGAAATGTACACACAACTATCAAAATCACCCACCCCTACTCCGATCCCTAATCTCCTACCCCCACCCCACCCCTTACCACCCTCATCCAAGAAAATATTTCAATTTTTTTCTTTCCTCATCCCCTACCCAAAACCCTACCCTCCTCCTACCCCACCCCCCAAAACAAAAATACTTCTTTTTTTAAAATATATATTATTTTTTAAAATAAAAATTCAATTTTTTTTCTTATTCCCCCACCCCTCAACCCGACCCCCTACCACCAACCCCCTACCCTCTCCCCAAAAAGTATTAAATTTTAAAATTTATTTTTTAAAAATTTTTAATTTTTTTCTTACCCCACCCTCACTCCCCTACTTCGACCCCCACCCCTACCACCCCATCCAAA
>NC_061122.1:26513478-26519690 GCF_002878395.1 Capsicum annuum
AATGGTTTATTAGCACGTGAGTCGTCTAATGCTGTTCGTATTTTCAAACTCAAGTAGTCCGCTTGAGAGCTAGTGTTCAAACCCACTCTAGACACCGAGGATAGAACGAAACCCAAACCCTATTTTAGGCATGAGCCTAGGACGACCCAACACCCGAGAGGGGTATTGGGCCCATTAGAAAACCTGCCCTGTGTTTATTGACCTCGAGTCAATTACAGACAAATCATAACATGTTGAAGGAAATATATGCCTGTCTAATTCAATCCATTATCCTTTGGGGGTCGGAAGAAGACTTGTTTTACTCACTTTTGTATAAGGATGCCTCAATCGTACACCGATTGACGAAAGAATTGAAACAAGTCAAGTAAGAAATTGGTCGATTTGGTTAGTTGCATGGCATCTAAGGCACAGTTTGAAAGTCAATGGATGTCACCAATATAAAAAAATAGATGAATCTAAGAAGACGAAGGCTGATAGAAGAAGCACTCAGGAATTAATATTTTATATCCCTTGTGTGGGAACGTGTCTTCTTTCATGTTATTTCCCTTTCCCCAAAGATTATATTCCTCTTTTATTATCTTTTGTAGGCATTTATGCCTTTTTAGTATCTAAAGTTGGGGGGATAATGGATTGAGCTTAAGCAAGCATATGTTTTTTCTTCAAAATTCGTTAGGCCTAAACCCTTGGCTCAAATGGGTCATCTAATTAGGATGCACGTTTATTACAATATGCTTGTATAATATAACTGTTTATGTGCTTATACATGTTATGTTGATTCAAATTAAAGGCGACTTCATCCAATCCTATTTTCCATAGAACATCCCTAGGAAGAAATATACCCCACTATATAAAAGTCCGACCAAATGTACTCCGAGTCTCCCGAGTTTCTCAGAAAAGTTCACAGTAGTTCTTAAAACTTCTAAAATGATCGCTACCATTTTCGAAAACTTGATTTTAGAATCATAAAAAGCCGTTATAGTTTCGAACTACGTAGGGCCTGATTTCTCCCCTCGTGAGATACGTAGGCAGCCTTTTGGCCCGGCCCATATCTCCAAAAAGCTTTGTTGTCCTCCATTTTCTTGAAGGAAGAAGAAGATTTGAACCTTTCCGACAAATTCCACCTATCCATATCATTGAGCAAAATCCTCGAGTCATCATTACTTTAGGGATCAATTCGCATGAGATGAGAAACAACTCTATGTGTTTACTTTCTACCTTATCATCTTGCTTTAATTATTACTAACGGAATCTAACACGTTCGCGTTTGAGTTGTTTTTACTTTGCATGTAATAAAAACTACTCTGTGTTGGCACAAAATGACCCAGCTTCTCCAGATCAAAATGAATTAGAGATCCGCTTCTTGACTATAGCTTTGCTACAGGAAAAGAAAAATGACTTGTAGTAAAACTGGACTCTACTAATTATTTTTCAACCCTGTAAGCGACAGTCTCGAAGATGGAATAATAAAAATGTAAGGAAAGAATTTTCCAAGACAACCGAGATCATAGAAGATTAATTGGAGAAAAAATTGTTGAATTAAACCTCCACTCCACTCTTGACTCATCGCCCGTCGTATAACAGTAACTTAAACCTGCCATTGTCATGTCATGTCAAGAAGCAAAATAATGAAAGCCCTAGAACAGTCAACAGAAGAGTCAAAGGGTTCGAGAATCAAAGAAGCCTACTCTAGAGAAAACCAAGGAGGTTAACTAGGAAGGTGATGACTCCATTGGACATTTGATCCTTTGTTTTGTCAAGAAAAATGCAATGCAAACGCCATGTCGTCCATAGAAGTTCTTATTTATATGCTAGTAAGATGGATACGAGTATTTTTAGGGCCATTATGAGTTTATGTACGAACTACGTTTGACCTGAATTCCAAGAACGGGATACATAGGCGGCCTATGTCGGCTTCGGTCAACCCTTTAGGAAAATTTATCCTTTCCTTTTATGTACGAACTACGTTTGACCTGAATTTCCAAAACGGGATACGTAGGTGGCCTATGTGGGCTTCAGTCAATTCCTTAGGAAAATTTGTCCTTAACCTTTATGTATGAACTACGTGATGACCTGAATTCTCAAGAATGAGATACGTAGGCGGCCAATGTCGGCTTTGGTCAACCTATTAGATTTTTCTATATATCCTTAGTGTAGTCTTGAACTACGTTTGACTTGATTCCTGATTCAACGGGATACGTAGGCGCCCCAATGGCTCGATCATATAACCCCAGGAAATGGAAACTGGGGAAGAATTTTCGAGAAGGAATCTCAAAAATTCACAAGGAAAGATCGACATCCAACAAGGAGAACGAAGACCAACAAAGAATTTGGATCTTCTCGATATGATATCATCTCAGACTACTTTAAACTAGGGCAGAAATTTTGAGGAAGGCCTCAAAATTTCCACAAAATATTGAAATATATTTCAAATTCCTCAGCACTAGAGGTCGAAGTTGAGATTTGATAATTACCACCTGTGATAAAGTCTGGGAAGATTGAATCTCCGTCTTTGATAAAACTTCTGGTAGAGGGCCTCGACAATACTAAATCCCTAAGAAATCCTCCGTCAAACGTCGAGCATTGTCAGAATCAAGAGACAGTTGGTCGTTGAGCTATTTCATGACATGACTGCCAGAGATTTTCTAAAAGTTTTTATATAAGTTTTTGAAACTATTTTCTAAAAATTAAGACTACTTTCAAAAATCTATATAAATATTTTAATTAGTGATTGCCTAGACATCAATTAGGACGGGGAGTCAAGGATGGAAGTCCCAACACGATAGAGTACCCAAAAAATGGCGTGGAGCAAAAGAAGAATCGAAGAAGGGCAACACGGAGTAGTTTCATTCAAACCAATCATTTTTCTATGGATGTAGGGATCGATACATAAAAATGAGCTTTTCTTTCAAAAATCTCCAAGCAAGTCGCGAGCCATGCCAGAGCATATAATGCTTAAGAATAGTACATATAGAAAGCAAGACGCTGACAAATGAACTTAGGTGAAATTGTTTTTAAATTGCCAAGAAGGCTATTTCATATCATTGACAAGAGGGTCATTGCATATCATTGCTGAAAGGGCCATTGCATATCATTGCCAAGAGGGCCATTACATATCATTGCCGAGAGGGCCATCTCATACCATCGCCCAAGAAGGCTATTTAATAGCTGTTGATGCGCTAGATAAAAATGCTGGCGTTGAGGATATCATCAGCATTTAATATCTATTGACGTGCTAGACAGAAATGCTGCCGTCAGGGATATCATCATCATTCAATATCTGTTGACGCGCTAGACAGAAACGATGGCGTTGAGGATATCATCATCATTTAGTATCTGTTGACACGCTAGACACAAACGCTGGAGGCGAGGATATCTCGTCATTTTAAGAATTAGTATCTAAATGTATGGAGAGCACACGATTTTAAGGGAGGCCTTTAAGTCGCTATCTAAGGATGAATGATACATAAGATTTCCTAGAAATTTATAATTTGAGGGTCATCTACAAGTCATATTATTTGAAATAGGATAGTGTGCATTATTTGAAATAGGATAGTGTGCAGGATCACCACCTATGAGTTGATATCCGGTAGGTCATCCGTAAGCCATAACAACATCCTAACCGGATAGTGTGCAAGATCGCCCAAAAATCGATAGTTCAAATGTTATCCATAAGTCGCAACTAAATATTTATCGGAGAATATGCAAGATTATCAAATTGATACGTCCAAGGGTTCTCTATAAGCCGCGTCATATCCAAGATCGATTATGTGCCGGATTGCCCAAAGACTAACAATTTGAGAGATTATCCATAAGTCATATTGTATCCAAGGTTGGATGATGTGCAGGATCACCTGAAAGCTAGCGATAGGAGCGATATCTGTAAGCCATCTCTTATCCAAAGTCGAATAATGTGCAGGATTACCTAAAAGCTAGAAATTCAAAGGATATCTGTAAGTCGCCTCATATCCAACATCAAATAATATGCAAGATTATCCAAAGATTGATAATTTAAGGAAAATTTATAAATCGATCACCGGCTATAATTGGAGAGGTTATCTTTCCACATACAACAAATGATATAGGTAACCAAAAGGGTTGCCACACCAGCACAAGATTACACGGTTGTAGGGACCGTTCTACATAAAGTATCGCTGGTGTCCAAAAGGGCCACCCCACTTTGAAGACATATTCAACCGACAAATGTCATAATTATACAACAACCAAGAGGGTTGTTGTGTTTGTTGTTGCCAGTTATTTCATTCCAAACAGGTACATAAAGATATGACTCTGCTTTCCAGACCACAACTCACATGGACATATGATGCGGACAACTCCAAAAAGGACGCAACACAACATGAAATTCTTTCTTAGCATCAAAATAGGATATAGTCTAAAGAGGGACGCCAAACTCTTTGAACGCGAGCTAAAGAATGATCGCCACCACCATCTAACCACACCCCTATTAGAAGACATGTGGGAATTCTGGGATATTCTGGTTTCAGCTTCACCTTTGGGATATTCCTAAACTCATACCGAGGGTAAATTTCTCTTTCTTTCAAATTCGAGTGATGACACACCTAGAGTTTTGGAAATTATATCCAGGTAAATTCTTACCTATGGATGTGAAGAGCTCCACGTTCATGGTTAAGGGGTTACAATCCTTTTTTTCGTAACTCAATCAACTTGTCACTCAAACTGAGCTAAAGATCGTCTGAAATAAAAGCCTATCTTTTCTATCGATTGAGTCGAACTACAAGTAGTCTGATTCCCTGAATATCTGGGATATGTAAGCTGGGATCTACGTGAAAAAATCGACTGTATTCTAACATCCCCCAAATCTCTTTATTCCCCAGCTTCTCGGTTTAACCAAAACTCTAAAACCATGATAGTGGGTGAGTCTTTTTTAAAACCGTGCCTTAAATCAATCATTATGAACTACAAATGGCCTGAATTCTCATGTAACCTGAGATATGTAGGAAACCTGATACTGAGGTCCGGTCGTAACTCTATAAACTCATGCGAAAGCCAACCTCACTCAGGTATGAATTTGTGGTCGGACAAAAATTAGGAACGTCAACCTCTCTTTGCCCAGGGTTACTTGCATCCACCCTATCCAAAGGGAGGGGGCAGTTGTTGACACCTAATTTTTGCCCTCCACGACTAAATTTAATCCTGAGTTTCTTTGATTTTTAATAAAATTAAAATATTTATTTCATCCGAATAAAAATTTATTAAATATATTTGTACGTAATTTTATCATTTTAAGTAGTGATTATAATTTATCGTATTCAATTATACGAGATTTTATAATTTTGTTACTTAAATATTTATTTTTTAAAATATCGAATTTTAATCAAGGCTTATAGATTCAAAAGATTAAATTTTTGATTCAAATATAATTTACTCTCAAAAAATAATTTATTCGGATGAATATGTGTTTGACTTTATAAAATCAAGAAGCCCGGGATTAAAGGAAGTATTAATTCGTATCGAATTTCAATTTAATTTAGCCAATCTATTAGATTTGGCCATAATTGAAATCAAATTGGCCATAATTGTAATGCAATCTATCAATTGATTTGTAATTTGGTCAAAATTAAATAAATATGGCTAAATTTTAAATCTCAATTGGGGTTATATTTTAAATAACCCCAAAATTCCCAAAAGCTCTCATAGCTTTTACCTAATTCCACAAAAAAAATAATTTCTAATTGCACTACATTGTACTATTTTCCCCCAACTTTGTTTTTTCCCAATTTTAAAATTCAAAAGTTGTACTACATTATACAATTTCTCCCCACATTATCTTCCACCTCACCTTATCTTCAATTTTAAAATTCCAAAAACACCTTTATTTGCTTTTTGTCCCACATTGGTGGAGGACAAGAAATAAATCATCATCCTTTCCTATAAATACTTTTCTCCCACATTGGTGGAAGAGAGAAAAAAAATATCTTTCTCACCTATAAATACTGCCACTACTTTGGTAGAAAAGGGGGAAAAAGGAAGGAAAAAAAAGAGGCTAGAAAGGTGAAAAAATCCTTTTTGAGAAAAATAGTTATTTTTATTTAGTAAAAATTTTTGTTTCATAGAGTTGGCCGACTAATAAAAAATTTCAAGTTGCTGGCGATGTTTTTTTGGTGGTGGTTGATTCCAACGAAGCTCATAGTCTCGTTTTACTACCCCCAAAAACGTAAATACATCTTTTTTTT
>NC_061122.1:26522690-26528025 GCF_002878395.1 Capsicum annuum
TATATAAAAAAACAATTATTATGCATAAATTATTATTGTGTGAACAAATTATTAATTGTTGAATTATTCATTATGTATCAACATTTTTGAGAGGGTGATCATAAAAGTTATTATTTGTTTAATTCTAAAAATATTACTTAACAGAATGATACATTAATTTTTGAGTGTTGGTTTTTCTTTGAAGGAAATGGGGGCCTTTTTGGGGAAAGAAGAAGATCTACTATAGAGATTAGAAATTTTTAAAAATACATTATATTTGGCACAAAAGCTTTTGACTTTTTTGGTTGAATTATTTGCGAGTAAAAGTCAGATTTCTTTATCTTATTAGCGTATTTATCATGTCATCCATGTGTAAACTCCTCGTGCTTCATTTTTTCTATGGTCATATGAAAACATGCTTAATAGACATTTCTTATAAAAGATTTAGAGGTTCGATAAAAACATGACCTAACTAAAGTGTCAACAAAAAAACTCAAAAAATTTAGGAGCCTGCTTATGTGTTCCATAATAATAATAATAAAAATAATAATAATAATTTAAAAAGTAATAATAAAAAGAACTTCCAAACATAAAAAGAACTCAAAGTGCTTACAGTTTTTCTAACATTAAACTTCTTGTTTATTTAAGAGTAAGAATTTAATGTAAAAGAACTTGCATTATTGCTAACTCTCCTTCTCGTCCTATTCTTTCAAATCAATTTGTATAAGTTGCAAATCTTTTGATTCTGAAACTCCATTCTCAAACAACTATACTTCTCATATTTCACAATAAAAATAAAGGCAAACCACAATATATATATGTAGTATTATTAGAGAAAAAAAGAAGGGAGGATAAGCACAATTATAAACAAAACACAAACATTATTTATCCACACATAATATAACATAATTATGTTAGATAATTGCAGAAATTATATCTGGGTGCATTAACTACAATATAATTTTATCAATTATTGAGAGCTAAAATAAAATGAAAAACTTACCAGAAGGCGGACACTGAACAAAAAGAAAGCATGAATATGTTTAGTTGATGATACCCCTCTTCCGAGCAACATAGGTGTAACCATATTTCAAATAGATTGAGTTTTGTATATTCATAGAAGGTGTAAATTTACCTTAACTTCCATGATTCTGATGATAATGTTGTTGAAATATTGATCCATTGAATCTTTTTTCTAGAGCCATTCCATTCTTATTTATTAGCCCTCAGCTAATGACAATATAAAACTCAACTATATACAAAGTTTAAAAAAAAAAAATCTTCAAAATCAGATATGTCTACATTCTAAACAAGATTGCAGACCCCAGAGGTGGATTCAGGATTTTAAACTTGTGGATTCCCAATAAATAAAAAAGAAAAAAGATTTACCTTAAAAAAGAAACACAATTTTTTATTTTGTTTTAAAATTTTAAAATTAAAAAATATTAATAAACAATAAAACAAAAAAGGTGTGTACCAAAAAGGAAAAAGCTTAGATTTTACCTTTTTTTTAAAAGCATAGGCTGAAAAGCCTTCTAAAAATAGGGGTTGAAAAGAGGAAAAAAAAAAAGAAAACTTACCTATTTTAAAAACATAGGCTGAAAAGCCTTCTAAATATAGGGGTTAAAAAGAGGAAAAAAAATCGTCCAAGGGAATTTGAACCCACGCTAGACGCCTCAAACACAATGCTATGGGTTCCCTTTTACCACTAAGCCATCCATCAGTTTAGTTGTGAGTTCCCACCTTTTAATATTTATACCTCTTAATAATTTTTCTCATTTAATTATATACCTTACGGTAGCAGGTGTGGGTTCCCGAAAATCCACACCCAATACCGTAAATCCGCCCCTGGCAGACCCACAAAAAAAACTGAGCAAGAAAATATGAATACACATATATATAAATTAAAGAGTCCTAAGGTCATTATGATCAGCTGTTAATGAAGATGGAATGGATATTTAGCTGCGGTGAAGTAGGCACGGGTATCGACTTCTAATTCTCAATTTGCAATTATCTATCAAGAATGCGTAATAATTTATTTATTATAAACCTCAAGAACATACTAAAATTATAGAAAACAAAACTTGTGCTATGATAGATGCTTTAATGGTGGATCCAAGAAGACGAGATATCTTAGCCATTGATATGACCTTTCTTCAGAATCAATCTAATACCAAAAAAATATAAGAAATTACACCTCTCTCTATTTCAACATTTTTATATAATAGAGAGAGTATAAAATGTAAAAAGCATGCACGAGTATATAGAAAGAATATGATGGAAGATGATATTGCAAGATATATAGGAAAAAATGTAGAAAGTGGGCAACATTATTTCGTATAATACTCCTAAATTAAAGGTTCAAACCCTAGGTTCAATTCTATTTTGGGTAAGTTTTTGGTAGTGACTCCTATACCAGAAAGGTAGAGAAAAAAGCTCCAAATTTAAGAAAATATAATTAAATATTTATTTTTAAATATTAAAAAATTAGAAAAAGACTATTTTATCTAAAGAGAAAACTTTTAATGAGGGACAAGAAATTCAAATCACTTTCTAAGGGTCTTCACACTTTTAATATATTATAGATTATAGATTCATTTTCATTGTTTTTGTTAAACATATACTAATACTTTTAGAAAATGTCTACTTAACCTCCATATCGAACACATCCTAAAATAAGTATTTTTTAGGGTCAAAATTATTTTTCTAAATTGTATTTTTACTCATTAGCTAATTACTAAAATATATTTTCTAAAGAATATTTTTTCATTCACTAACCAAACACTAGAAAATATTTTTCGGAAAATATTTTTCACTCGCCAACCAAACATAAGAAAACAACTTGTTTTCCAGGAAAACATTTTCCTTCATACCAAACACACCCCTAGATAAGATAGAAGTCTAAATAAGACACCAAATAATAAAGTGATATAATCCTAAATAAGGTAAGATACACTCTGAATTAAATAATGTAGGATATTAGTCTAAATAAGGATACAAAAGATTTACCTAAAGTATACAAAAAGAAATAAATAATATGTACAAAGATTTTCTAAATATAGGACGAAATTAATGTGTTGAGGTTGGTAATATTGAGGCTGGCACAAGAAATTCACTTCAGCAGTCGAATAGCAATTAGATGAAACAAGTGAACCAACCTGGTCCAATGAACATACAACAATATTTCAATATTATACTCCTCTTGCATGGCTTGCTTCCAATTCGCATCCTTTTTGGGTTGAGAGAAATAAGTAGCTTCAATGGGAAGGGATGTATGAGGGAGCGGGTACTTTGAAGTCGAATTAGCTTGATATGACGTGCTCTTGGCCTTAGCTCTAGTGATCGTAGGGTGTGAAACAAAAGAAATATTTGGCTTGGATAAAGTAGCTACTGGAGGTAATGAAGAAAGATCAGAAATGGACAAGCCAAAAAGGAGATTTATTATCGATAAGGTAGATGGAGAAGTATGAAGAGATTGAATGAAACCTTGGCTTTGTTGAGGGCTTGAGACATTTCTGGAAGGAATAAAATTTGGTATGGGACATGAAGAATTAATGTGTACATTGCATGTTTGCTATACATCATGACAGGAACTAATATCAGGATTACCTTGTGGTGGAGAAGAAAAGCTACTACAAGGTGCAACAACTAATTGTTGACACCTAATTTTTGCCCTCCACGACTAAAGTTATTCCTGAATTTCTTTGGTTTTTAATAAAATTAAAATATTTATTTCATCCGAATAAAAATTTATTAAATATATTTGTACGTAATTTTGTCATTTTAAGTAGTGATTATAATTTATCGTATTCAATTATACGAGATTTTATAATTTTGTTACTTAAATATTTATTTTTTAAAATATCGGATTTTAATCAAGGCTTATAGATTCAAATGATTAAAGTTTTGATTTAAATATAATTTACTCTCAAAAAATAATTTATTCGGATAAATATGTGTTTGATTTAATAAAATCAAGAAGCCCGGGATTAATAAAAATATTAATTCACATCGAATTTCAATTTAATTTAGCCAATCTATTAGATTTGGCCATAATTGAAATCAAATTGGCCATAATTGTAATGCTATCTGTCAATTAATTTGTAATTTGGTCAAAATTAAATAAATATGGCTAAATTTTAAATCTCAATTGGAGTTATATTTTAAATAACCCCAAAATTCCCAAAAACTCTCATAACTTCTACCTAATTCCACAAAAAAAAAAAACAATTTCAAATTGCACTACATTGTACTATTTTCCCCCAACTTTATTTTTTCCAATTTTGAAATTCAAAATTTGTACTACATTGTACAATTTTCCCCATATTATCTTCCACCTCACCTTATCTTCAATTTTAAAATACCAAAAACACCCTTATTTGCTTTTTCTCCCACATTGGTGGAGGACAAGAAAGAAATCCTCATCCTTTCCTATAAATATTTTTCTCCCACATTGGTGGAAGAGAGGAAAAAAAGTCTCTTTCTCTCCTATAAATAGTGCCACTACTTTGGTAGAAAAGGGGGTAAAAGGAAGAAAAAAAAAGAGGCTAGAAAGGTGAAAAATCCTTTTTGAGCAAAATAGTTATTTTTATTTAGTAAAAGTTTTTGTTTCATAGAGTTGATCGGCTAATAAAAAATTTCAAGTTGTCAGGGATGTTTTTTGGTGGTGGTTGTTTCCGACGAAACTCTTAGTCTCGTTTTGCTGCCCCCCCAAAAGGTAAACACATCTTTTTTTTTAAGTTTTTATTATCGTTTTCTTCTTCATTTTTTGTCCTCTTCATAGTTCGTAGATATAATTTTGTTTGCTGGGATTGTATGATGTAGATGGCCTTAAAGGCCCTAGGACGTTGTGGTATCGATATTCTAATTATTTTCATGTTCATGATATAAAAATGAGCTAACAATAGTTGTATGTGTCTTATTTTTTACTTTATTATTTGATCATTTTGGATAGTTTCAATCTTTGCTTAAAAGATGTATTTATGCTTTGTTTAAACTCATTGTTGTTGGATATATTTGTTTTTAGCATGTAAAGTTACTTTCTTTATGTTGAAAAGAATAGTTAATGTTGAATGTTTCGCCTTTTTCACCTTATTCTTTGATTATTTTGGATAAAGTTTAGATCTTTGCTTGAAAAACATAATCATGTCTTGTTTAAACTCATTATTGTTGAATATGTTTATTTTTAGCGTGTAAAGTTATTTTCTTTATGTTGAAAAGAATAGTTAATGTTGATTGTTTTGCCTTTTGACCTTATTCTTTGATTATTTTGGATAAAGTTTAGATCTTTACTTGAAAAGTCATACCCATGTCTTGTTTAAACTCATTGTTGGTAGATATGTTTGTTTTTAGCATG
>NC_061122.1:26531025-26579368 GCF_002878395.1 Capsicum annuum
GGCTCGAAAAATAGTTTAGGACAGGTGAAATGGGTCGGAAACCCAACTACACTAGGACAGGTCTCGTTGATTTGGGCTCAATGGCCTAAATCCTTTACTTTCTCCTCCCTTCCCTTTTATTGTGTTTATTTGTTTATTAGTTTTGTTTAGAATTAGTTAAAATCCCTACTAAGTCGCCTAAATCTATTTTTATACAAGTCTTTTTAAAAAAAAAACAAATTAATCTTTTCAGAAGTTAATCAAAAGATGTTTTCAAACAGCCCGGATAACCACAAATTAGCGGACGTTTTAGGTGCCTAACACCTTCCTAAAACGTTAATAGGAACCGCTTATCTAGAATCTCTAACTTAAACGATTTTACTATTTTGAATCGTCTAAGTACATTACAAAGGTTTCTTAATTCCTTTTCAAAATTAAGTGGCGACTCTTCAATAAGTCAAAAAATTTCCGTAAAACAGAAATGACGACTCTGCTAGGGACCTTTAACTAGGCTCTAACCAAATGTTTGATTTCGTCCTTTGATTAACTGTTTATGTGTTTATATGTTTCAATTCTGTAAAGTTTAACTATCGTTACTCATGGAATATTTCTGCACTATTTAAACTATTTTGGGGTTTCATGGATGTCCCGGCCCCTATTGTTCAATTCCAATAATGTGTTGGAAATCCGAACGGTTTATTAGCACGTGAGTCATCTGATGCTGTTCGTATTTTCAAACTCAAGTTGTCCGCTTGAGAACTAGTGTTCAAACCCACTTTAGACACCGAGGATAGAACGAAACCAAAACCCTATTTTAGGCATGAGCCTAGGACGACCCAACACCCGAGAGGGGTATTGGGCCCATTAGAAAACCTGCCCTGTGTTTATTGACCTCGAGTCAATTACAGACAAATCATAACATGTTGAAGGAAATATATGCCTGTCTAATTCAATCCATTATCCTTTGGGGGTCGGGAGAAGACTTGTTTTACTCACTTTTGTATAAGGATGCCTCAATCGTACACCGATTGACAAAAGAATTGAAACAAGTCAAGTAAGAAATTGATCGATTTGGTTAGTTGCATGGCATCTAAGGCACAGTTTGAACGTCAACGGATGTCACCAATATAAGAAATAGACGAATCTAAGAAGACGAAAGCTGATAGAAGAAGCACTAGGAATTAATATTTTTTATCCCCTGTGTGGGAACGTGTCTTTTTACATGTTATTTCCCTTTCCCTATAGATTGTATTCCTCTTTTATCGTCTTTTGTAGGCATTTATGCCATTTTAGTATCTAAAGTTGGGGGGATAATGGATTGAACTTAAGCAAGCATATGTTTTTTCTTCAAAATTCGTTAGGCCTAAACCCTAGGCTCAAATGGGTCACCTAATTAGGATGCACGTTTATTACAATATGCTTGTGTAATGTAACTGTTTATGTGCTTATACGTGTTATGTTGATTCAAATCAAAGGTGAATTGATCCAATCCTATTTTCCATAGAACATCCCTAGGCAGAAATATACCCTACTATATAAAAGTCCAACCAAACGTACTCCAAGTCTCCCGAGTTTCTCAGAAAAGTTCACAGTAGTTCTTAAAACTTCCAAAATGATCACTACCATTTTCGAAAAGTTGATTTTAGAATCAGAAAAAGCCGTTATAGTTTCGAACTACGTAGGGCCTGATTTCTCCCCTCGTGAGATGCGTAGGCAGCCTTTCGGCCCGGCCCATATCTCTAAAAAGCTTTGTTGTCCTCCATTTTGTTGAAGGAAGAAGAAGAGTTGAACCTTCCCAAAAAATTCCACCTATCCATATCATTGAGCAAAATCCTCGAGTCATCATTACTTCAGGGATCAATTCGCATGAGATGAGAAATAACTCTATGTGTTTACTTTCTACCTTATCATCTTGTTTTACTTATTACTAATAGAATCTAACACATCAGCGTTTGAGTTGTTTTTACTTTGCAGGTAATAGAAACTACTCTGTGTTGGTACAAAATGACCCTACTTCACCAGATCAAAATGAATAAGAGATCCGCTTCTTGATTATAGCTTTGTTACAGGAAAAGAAAAATGACTAGTAGTAAAACTGGAATCTACCAATCATTTTTCAACCCTGTAAGCGATAGTCTCGAAGATGGAATAAGGAAAATGTAAGGAATGAATTTTCCAAGACAACCGAGATCATAGAAGATTAATTGGAGAAAAATTTGTTGAATTGAACCTCCACTCCACTCTTGACTCATCGCCCATCGTATAACAGTAACTTAAACCTGCCATTGTCATGTCATGTCAGGAAGCAAAATAATGAAAGCCCTAGAACAGTCAACAGAAGATTTAAAGGGTTCAAGAATCAAAGAATCCTACTCTAGAGAAAAACGAGGAGGTTAACTAGGAAGGCGATGACTCCATTGGACATTTGATCATTTGTTCTATCAAGAAAAATGCAATGCAAACATCATGTTGTCCATAGAAGTACTTATTTATATCCTAGTAAGATGGATAAGAGTATTTTTAGGGCCATTATGAGTTTATGTACGAACTACGTTTGACCTGAATTTCAAGAACGGGATACATAGGCAGCCTATGTTGGCTTCGGTCAACCCCGTAGGATAATTTATCCTTTCCTTTTATGTACGAACTACGTTTGACCTAAATTCCCAAAACGAGATACGTAGGCGGCCTATATCGGCTTCAGTCAATCCCTTAGGAAAATTTGTCCTTAACCTTTATGTATGAACTACGTGATGACCTGAATTCTCAAGAATGAGATACGTAGGCGGCCTATGTCGGCTTTGGTCAACCTATTAGATTTTTCTATATATCCTTAGCTTAGTCTTG
The DNA here is from genome assembly GCF_002878395.1 of Capsicum annuum. Taxonomy (NCBI): domain Eukaryota; kingdom Viridiplantae; phylum Streptophyta; class Magnoliopsida; order Solanales; family Solanaceae; genus Capsicum; species Capsicum annuum. The sequence goes on from NC_061122.1 coordinate 26,533,852, forward strand.
AACTACGTTTGACTTAATTCCTGATTGAACGGGATACGTAGGCGTCCCAAAGGCTTGGTCATATAACCTCAGGAAATGAAAACTGGGACAGAATTTTTGAGAAGGAATCTCGAAAATTAACAAGGGAAGATCGACATCCAACAAGGAGAACGAAGACCAACAAAGACTTTGGATCTTCTCGAGATGATATCATCTCAGACTACTTTAAACTAGGGCATAAATTTTTAGCAAGGCCTCAAAATTTCCACAAAGTATTGAAATATATTTCAAATTACCCAGCACTAGAGGTCGAAGTTGAGATTTGAGAATCACCACCTGTGATAAAGTCTGAGAAGATTGAATCTCCGTCTTTGATAAAACTTCTGGTAGAGGGCCTCGACAATACTGAATCCCTAAGCAATCCTCGGTCAAACGTCGAACATTGTCAGAATCAAGAGAAAGTTGGTCGTTGAGCTATTACATGACATGACTGCCAGAGAATTTCTAAAAGTTTTTATATAAGTTTTCGAAACTATTTTCTAAAAATTAAGACTACTTTCAAAAATCTATATAAATCTTTTAATTCGTGATTGCCTAGACATCAATTAGGACGGGGAGTCAAGGGTGGAAGTCCCAACACGATAGAGTACCCAAAAAATAGCGTGGAGCAAACGGAGAATCAAAGAAGGTCAACACGGAGTAGTTTCATTCAAACTAATCATTTTTCTGTGGATGCAGGGATCGATACACAAAAATGAGCATTTCTTTCAAAAAATTCCTAAGCAACTCGGGAGCCATGCCAGAGCATATAATGCTTAAGAACGGTACATGTAGAAAGCAAGACGCTGACAAATGAACTCAGGTGAATTATTTTTAAATTGCCAAAAGGGCTATTTCATATCATTGCCAAGAGGGCCATTGCATATCATTGCCAAAAGGGCCATTGCATGTCATTGCCAAGAGAGCCATTGCATATCATTGCTGAGAGGTCCATTGCATATCATTGCCAAGAGGGTCATTGCATATCATTGCCGAAAGGGCCATTACATATCATTGCCGAGAGGGCCATCTCATACCATCGCCCAAGAAGGCTATTTAATATCTGTTGATGCGCTAGACAAAAATGCTGGTGTCGAGGATATCATCAGTATTTAATATCTGTTGACGCGCTAGACAAAAACGTTGGTGTCGAGGATATCATCAGCATTTAATATCTATTAACGCGCTAGACAGAAACGCTGGCGTCAAGGATATCATCATCATTCAATATCTGTTGACGCGCTAGACAGAAACGTTGATGTCAAGGATATCATCATCATTTAATATCTGTTGACACGCTAGACACAAATGTTGGCATCGAGGATATCTCATCATTTTATGAATCAGCATCTGAATGCATCGAGAGCATACGATTTGAAGGGACGCCTTTAAGTCCTTATCTAAGGATGAATGATATATAAGATTTCCTAGAAATTGACAATTTGAGGGTCATCTATAAGTCATATTATTTGAAATAGGATAGTGTGCAAGATCACCTATGAGTTGATATCCGGTAGGTCAACCGTAAGCCACAACAACATTCTAATCGGATAGTGTGCAAGATCGCCCAAAAATCGATAGTTCAAATGTTATCCATAAGTCGCAACTAAATCCTTACCGGAGAATATGCAAGATTATCAAATTGATTCGTCCAAGGGTTCTCTATAAGCCGCGTCATATCCAAGATCGATTATGTGCAGGATTACCCAAAGACTAACAATTTGAGAGATTATCCATAAGTCATATTGTATCCAAGGTCGGATAATGTGTAGGAATACCTGAAAGCTAGCGATATGAGGGATATCTGTAAGCCATCTCTTATCCAAAGTCGGATAATGTGCAGGATTACCTTAAAGCTAGAAATTCAAAGGATATCTGTAAGTCGCCTCGTATCCAAAATCAAATAATACGCAAGATTATCCAAAGATTGATAATTTAAGAAAAATTTATAAATCGATCATCGGCTATAATCGGAGAGGTTAACTTTCCACATACAACAAGTGATATAGGTAACCAAAAGGGTTGTCACACCAGTACAAGATTACACAGTTGTAGGGACCGTTCTGCATAAAGTATCTCCGATGTCCAAAAGGGCCACCCCACTTTGAAGACATATTCAACCGACAAATGTCATAATTATACAACAACCAAGAGGGTTGTTGTGTTTGTTGTTGCCAGTTATTTTATTCCAAACAGGTACATGAAGATATGACTCCACTTTTCAGACCACAACTCACGTGGAGATATGGTGCGGACAACTCCAAAAAGGACGCAGCACAACGTGAAATTCTTTCTTAGCAGAAAAATGGGACATAGTCTAAAGAGGGACGTCAAACTCTTTGGACGCGAGCTAAAGAATGATCGCCACCACCATCAAACCACACTCCTATTAGAAGGCATGTAGGAATTTTGGGATATTCTGGTTTTAGCTTCACTTTCGAGATATTCCTAAACTCATACCGAGGGTAAATTTCTCTTTCTTTAAAATTCGAGTGATGACACATCTAGAGTTTTGGAAATTATGTCCAGGTAAATTCTTACCTATGGATGTGAAGAGCTTCACGTTCATGGTTAAGGAGTTACAATCCTTTTTTCCGAAACTCAATCAACTTGTCACTCAGACCAAGCTAAAGATCGTCTGAAATAAAAGACTATCTTTTCTACCGATTGAGTCGAACTACAAGCAGTCTGATTCCCTGAATCTCCGGGATATGTAGGCTGGGCTCTACGTGAAAAAATCGACTGTATTCCAACCTCCCCCAAATCTCTTTATTCCCCAGCTTCTCGGTTTAACCAAAAACTCTAAAACCGTAATAGTGGGTGAGTCTTTTTTAAAACCGTGCCATAAATCAATCATTATGAACTACAAATGGCCTGAATTCTCATGTAACCTGAGATATGTAGGAAACCTGATACCGAGGTCCGGTCGTAACTCTATAAACTCATGCGAAAGCCAACCTCACTCAGGTACGAATTTGTGGTCGGACAAAAATTAGGAACGTCAACCTCCCTTTGTCCAGGGTTACTTGCATCCACCCTACCCAAAGGGAGGGGGCAGTTGTTAACACCTAATTTTTGCCCTCCACGACTAAATTTAATCCTGAGTTTCTTTGATTTTTAATAAAATTAAAATATTTATTTCATCCGAATAAAAATTTATTAAATATATTTGTACGTAATTTTATCATTTTAAGTAGTGATTATAATTTATCGTATTCAATTATACAAGATTTTATAATTTTATTACTTAAATATTTATTTTTTAAAATATCAGATTTTAATCAAGGCTTATAGATTCTAATGATTAAAGTTTTGATTTAAATATAATGTACTCTCAAAAAATAATTTATTCGGATAAATATGTGTTTAATTTTATAAAATCAAGAAGCCCGGGATAAAAAGAAGTATTAATTTGCATCGAATTTCAATTTAATTTAGCCAATCTATTAGATTTGGCCATAATTGAAATCAAATTGGCCATAATTGTAATACAATCTATCAATTGATTTGTAATTTGGTCAAAATTAAATAAATATGACTAAATTTTAAATCTCAATTGGGGTTATATTTTAAATAACCCCAAAATTCCCAAAAACTCTCATAGCTTCTACCTAATTCCACAAAAAAATAATTTCAAATTGTACTAAATTGTACTATTTCCCCCCAACTTTGCTTTTTCCCAATTTTAAAATTCAAAAGTTGTACTACATTGTACAATTTCCCCCCACTATCTTCCATCTCACCTTATCTTCAATTTTAAAATTCCAAAAACACCCTTATTTGCTTTTTGTCCCACATTGGTGGAGGACAAGAAATAAATCCTCATCCTTTCCTATAAATACTTTTCTCTCACATTGGTGGAAGAGAGAAAAAAAATATCTTTCTCTCCTATAAATACTGCCACTACTTTGGTAGAAAAGGGGGAAAAAGGAAGAAAAAAAAAGAGGTTAGAAAGGTGAAAAAATCTTTTTTGAGCAAAATATTTATTTTTATTTAGTAAAAGTTTTTGTTTCATAGAGTTGGTCGGCTAATAAAAAATTTTAAGTTGCCGGCGATGTTTTTTTTGTGGTGGTTGATTTCGATGAAGCTCGTAGTCTCGTTTTGCTGCCCCCAAAAACGTAAACACATCTTCTTCTTTTTTTAGTTTTTATTATCGTTTTTTTCTTCATTTTTTCTTCTTCATAGTTTGTAGATATAATTTTGTTTGCTGAGATTGTATGCTTTAGATGGCCTTAAAGGCCCTAGGACGTTGTGGTATTGATATTCTAATTATTTTCATGTTCATGATATAAAAATGAGCTAACAATAGTTGTATGTGTCCTTTTTTTTACTTTATTCTTTGATTATTTTGGATAAAGTTTCAATCTTTGCTTAAAAGATGTATTTATGCATTGTTTAAACTCATTGTTGTTGGATATATTTGTTTTTAGCATGTAAAGTTACTTTCTTTATGTTTAAAAGAATAGTTAATGTTGAATGTTTCGTCTTTTCACCTTATTCTTTGATTATTTTGGATAAAGTTTAGATCTTTGCTTGAAAAACATAATCATGTCTTGTTTAAACTCATTATTGTTGAATATGTTTATTTTTAGCATGTAAAGTTACTTTCATTATGTTGAAAAGAATAGTTAATGTTGAATGTTTCGCCTTTTCACCTTATACTTTGATTATTTTGGATAAAGTTTAGATCTTTGCTTGAAAAACATAATCCTGTCTTGTTTAAACTCATTATTGTTGAATGTGTTTATTTTTAGCATGTAAAGTTATTTTCTTTATGTTGAAAAGAATGTTTAATATTGATTGTTTTGCCTTTTGACTTTATTCTTTGATTGTCATGTATAAAGTTTTGATCTTTGCTCAAAAGACAAACTCATGTCTTGTTTAAATTTATTGTTGGCGGATATGTTTGTTTTAGCTGTAAAATTGTTTCTTTTATGTTGAAAAAATAGTTACTATTTTTTGTTTTGCCTTAATAAAAATAGCAATTGATTAAATCAAGAATTTTTCATTTACTTGTTAATTATTTTAAGGGATCTCCAAAATCTTCATATAAGAGATGAAGTGCTAGCTTTATTTTTTATCCACGATGTTTATTCCTATTTTTCGCATGTTTTCAAATTTGTCAAAATGATAAGAAAGTTCAAATTTTTGTGGCTAAATAGAATTATTTAGATATTTTCGAGTCATGCATAGTATGATTGTGAAACAATATTTCAGTTTTAGAAATGCTAAATTTTATTCTAATTTTCTTGCGCCCTTTGGATTGTTATATGTGCTCTTTGTGAGTGTAAAGACTTGATTCGTGTCTCTCATTGATTCATAATATCAAAGGAGAATCAACTATGTCTTAGAAATATAAACCATAGGTCATTACACGTTTTTTCTCATAAAATTTTGGTTGTAATTTAGATGTATGAATTTTCGTTAATGTCGCTTTAATTGAAATTTAAAGATTCTCTTGCTTGAAAAGTTAACCTTTATTTTGTTTTGTTATATGGATTAGTATCTATGTTTGTTCAATTTTGGAAGTCATGAGTATTTTTCTTGTTGCCTCATCCCTTTACTTTCGCAAGCTTACGTTGTTTGTTTCTTGCATTAATTCATTGAATATGACCTTCTTCCTTTTACCTTTATTCATTCTTGTATGAACATAAATCATGAGGCATGTAAGTGGGTGTCTTTGCTTTGCATTTTATTTGTTGACTCTCATTCTTGTGCAAGTGTGCTTATCATTGTCATTCAAAATTGGTTCTTGATATTTTCTTTTGCTTTGAAATATGTCACTTTTATGCCTTGAACGTATATTAATTTCTTTATATTTTCTTTGCATGCAAGAAAAATATCTCGAGTCCAAATGGATTCCTCTCCTTTGCATTTCGTAATGGGCCAATGAGGTCTACCCCTTCGAGTCAAGTTCGAAGTATAAACCTGAGCTCCACTACATGGCGTGCGGATGCTAGAAGATAGACAAAGAAGGAAAATGGGTCAAAACCCATTGATGAGGTCATTAAGAGACTTGAAAAGTTTCAATTTTTATTATTATCTTCTTTTTATTTATTCATTTAGTCATTTATTTATTCATTCATTTTGGCCTCGAAGCCAAAGTTGTATTTGATATAGGTGGAGCAAGACTCGAGCCAAAGGCTCGAAAAATAGTTTAGGACAGGTGAAATGGGTCAGAAACCCAACTAGACTAGGACAGGTCTCGTTGATTTGGGCTCAATGGCCTAAATCATTTACTTTCTCCTCCCTTCCCTTTTTTTTGTGTTTATTTGTTTGTTAGTTTTGTTTAGAATTAGTTAAAATCCCTACTAAGTCGCCTAAATCTATTTTTATACAAGTCTTTTTTAAAAAAAAAACAAATCACTATTTCAACAAATTAATCTTTTTAGAAGTTAATCAAAAGATGTTTTCAAACAGTCCGGATAATCGCAAATTAGCGAACGTTTTAGGTGCCTAACACCTTCCTAAAACGTTAATAGGAACCTCTTAGCTAGAATCTCTAACTTAAATGATTTTACTGTTTTGAATCGTCTAACTACATTACAAAGGTTTCTTAATTTCTTTTCCAAATTAAGTGGCGACTCTTCAAAAAGTCAAAATTTTTTTGCAAAACACTAATAACGAAGAAGGAAGTGAAAAAGTAGGCAGCAAGGTCGAAAACGACAAAGATGGGGATGGTTGGACAACAACATTGAAAGGAAAACATGATTCATTAAAAATCATACGTCTTTATATTTACAATCTATTAGTAAGAATGTACAGACATTTGCACCCCTTGTGATGAGCACTATATCCCAAGAAAGCACATTGGAAAGATCTAAATTTTTATTTGTTAAAGTTATATGGTTTCTAATATGGGAAGCAAGCACAACAAAACAGCCTTAAGAATTTGTAATTTGAAAATTTTTCAAATAACTTTTCAAAAGGAGAAATGTTATCTAAGATCGAAGTAGGTAGTCTATTGATAAGATAAATAACATATAAGAATGCATCATCTCATAGTTCAAAAGGCAACAAGAAATGAGCTAACAGAGTTAAACTTGTTTCAACTATGTGATGATGTTTGCATTCAGCAGTGCCATTTTATTCTGGTGTGTAGGGAGATGAAACTTGATGAAAAATGCCATGTTGTTCAAGAAAAGTAGAAGGCTTTCTGTATTTTCTACCCAATTAGACTACATACATTTATTTTTCTCTCAACATAATTTTCTACTTGTTATTTAATCTTCAAAAATATGAAATAGACTTCACTTTTAAAAATCATGAAAAATAACCAAGTGTACTTACTGTAATCATCAATAAAAATAATACAATAACAAAATTTATTATTCGCAAGATAAGGAGTCCGTCTTATACATTAGAATGATTAAATTCAGAGAAACATACATACCTACTCAAACTGTGAAAATGACAATTTATGACATTTGCCAAGCTGACATGATGAATAAATCAGAAATAAAATACTACTTGAAAGTGATAGACTAAGCTTCTTAAGGATAGGAGTAACAGTTTTAATTGACACATGACCTAAACGATTATGTCAAAGCTTGATATTTGACTTTGAGGAGAGTAGAATCTGAGGTTGCACATTTGCTGATCTAAGATACGTTGTCGAAGGTACTTGGAGTTTATACAATTCATGCTCAAGGATTTCCCACAGAAGTAGTCTTTTCGTTTTTCGTTTCTTCACAAGAAAAATGCGTGGGTGAAATTCAAAGTAGACATTATTGTCAGATGTAAATTGAACAACACTATGTAGATTCTTAGTTATAGCCAGAATGTGTAACACGTTTCTTAAACATAATGAATGAGAAAAACGAGGTAAAATTGAATCACCACTATGCTTGATAGATAACCTTTAATTTACCATTTTCAACAATGATCTGATCAACATCATCATATTCTTCTCAAACATTTATATTCTGCATGTCATTAGTTACATAGTTTATTGCTCCAGAATCAAGATACCAAGCTGGATTAGTAACAGAGGACGGTTGAACCAACAGTGTTGCCTTTTGATTCTTTGAATTTACCTGGTAAGCATGATCAAAGTGATGGTAACAATTAATGGTTGAATGGTGAAACCTGTTACAAACTTATTATTGCATCGAACCACCAGATTTCTGATTAAAATTCTAATGTTGGGTTGTGTTATAACGACCTCTGCGAGCACGTCCCCTGTCATTATCGTTGTGAAAATTGTTTAAAGACTTCGTTACCTCTATCATTCTTGGGACCATTGTGAAAATTGTTATTGGTAGGATTTCGGCCAACAAGTTTAACTTGAGCCAAGTTTTTCTCAACAACTTGCATTTGTTCAAGCCTGTACTCATGGATAAGCAAGAGACTATGAAGGTCTGTAAGTGTAATAGGTTCTGATCAAGCAGTCATAGACATCACTAATGCATCATAGTTAGTACCAAGACCTCAAATAATATGAAGAATTGAATTATCTTCTCGAATAAGTTGTACAACAACAACAACTAAATTATCAACAAAAGTCCTCATTTTTTAAGATAATCAACCATAGACATGACTCCTTTCTTGATTATTTGTAATTGTAGGTGTAATTGCATAATTCTTGCACGAGATTGCGAAAGGTCTAATGATTGTCAGACATCCCTAGCAGTAGTACACCCAAAAACTTGAGTCAATACTCCTTCAGTTAAGGATGAAAAAGTCCAACTAAGAAGTAACTGATCCTGTTTTATTTAAGCCAAATATATATGCAGGATTCATAATAGCTTTTGCCTTATTCGAATTCGTGTCGTTCGATGAGCCTGCAGTAAATTTAAAAGGGCACAACAATGATCCATTTACGTAGCCTTTCAAGCCATGACCACGTAAAGCAGAAAGGATTTAAGATTTCCACAACACAAAAATGTGACGATCCAACTTGATTAAGTTAGAAGAAGAGAAAAAATTATTATTTAATGACTCATTTAAATTGGATAGACTAGTGATTGAAGGAGGGGTCATGGTGATTAGACGTAAATCTTATGTATGCTCTAATACCATGAAACTAATTGAGTTTGAATAGAAAATCAAACTTGATTTTACAATTATTGAAGTCAAATATATATATATATACACACACACACATTGTACATGTTCAGTGATTGAATCTATTAAGGTTATCTAATTGATAACTACCATGAGTATCCTAAGTGAAGTACAACACTAAAATTCTTATCCGAACATAATCTTACAGATACTTCCTCTGTCTCATATTACTTGTTCATATTATTCATTCTGTCCAATAATATTTTTCCGCTATTAACTTGATACATATATTAAGAAACAATAAATAATAGACAAGGTCGGCTAGAGGTCAAAGCCACTAAAGCATAGGCTTTAGGCCTCTCACATTTTGAGGCCCCATTTTTTTTAAGTTACTTTTAAATTTTTTTATTTCAAAGTATATTTGCTTTCTTAAGAAATATAAAGAGCAAAATCTATATAGGAAAGAGAAGTACTTATTAATTATGTGATTAATGATTATATTCAGGTAATTTAATTTCATATTAATGATATTCTCTTCTTTTTATCTTTCTCGTAATAAAATTTGTACTATTCTCAAAAAATATCACGATAACATTGAAAAATTAAATTACACGTTCCATCAATTTTTTTTTCAACATTGCAGTAAGCAAATTCAATATTATACTTCCAAAAGTAAGTTTATTGTTTTAACTTATTATTATAGTTTTTTATTCTAGAAAAACCTAAGGCCTCTTATAAAGTTTGGCATTAGACCACAAATGTCATTGAGCCGCTCTTGATAATAGAAATAATTTTACTATGTTATTCTTTGAATATAATAAATTTAATGCTTTGAAAATGCATTGAATAATGAATAGAATTCAATAGCAAGAGTAAAATGGATAAAAATAAACAAATTATCAATTAATTTTTTAAATTAAATAAATATTAATTTACATTTGTTTTTAGTAACATAGACCAGTAAATATGAACTATTGAAAAGAGTATTAAAAATATTACTTGGTTTTATAAATGATATTATTTTATCTTTATCCTGAGATCATGCTAGCATTCACCCGCTAACCCGTCTATTGGTGGTTGTATATCCACGCTATACAGGAATCAGTCGTTCTACTCCTCCTACATAGTGATTGACTCGGGAACAACATTTGGACTGAAGTGGTAAGCTTTTATCCTTTTGGAAGGCTCCTTTCATGTTATGGATATTTCTAGACACTTTGATTTTATTTTGGATATTGGTTTCGGCCATAGTTAGGGGCATGTCCCAACTGAATTTTATTACTCTTTTGGTAAGAGGCTTTGTGGTACTGCTATACGTTGGAATGGGCGAGATCGATATTGATGTCAACCTTGGGATTGGAATAAGCTGGAGGGCTGACATCATTAGATGATATTGTTGGTTGTTCCATCGTATTTTATTTTAAGATTAATTATATTATGTTTTGGAACATCTATGGTTATGGCTTGGTTTATGGCCCTTGTTTCGGTATCGATTTGGTATGGTTGGATTGTTGGCATGGGATGGTTGGACTCGATTGGATCGATTACGGTTGTGATCTTATCCCAGAGTCTTCATGTGAGTTGTTGCAATATCTTGCACCATACTCGAAATTCAGTCAACTCAGGGCAGGCAGCTGGAGGTTGGGTTGGGTAACGGACGCGATCTCTGGTTCCGGTTGGACTTGGGATGCCTATTATGACAAGGCCCCAGTCGGGTCACGTCAACTTGGTATCAAAGCCTAGGTTCATGGTCAATTGGGAGTCCACAAAGCCGTGTCGAATATAATCTATTTTAAAGGTGTGTAGCGCACCACACTCATAAGGGAGAGGCTACAAGGCATACGGACATCTCTAAGTTGACTGTTCATATGCAGCAAGTGGAGGATGAAAAGAGGAAGCAGGTGGCGTTTGGGGATAGACAAGGTAAGAGGGACAGGTTTTCTAACCAGGGAGGTGCTCAGTCTTAGGGTGGTCGACATAGGCGAAGCCAGCCCTCTTTAGGGGGTTCGAACGAACCCCCTTTGACGAAAAATATACTATTTATACATGATTATAATTATTTTTTATGTGATTATAGTAGGTGTTGAGCTCCTTTCGACTTAGTTTTCTTTGAATATTGAACCCCTTACTTGAAATCCTGACTCCGCCTCACTGGTCGGGATGGTGGCAAATGGCAGAAAAAGAAGTAGGGGAGTTTTGGTTCCGATTTTTCTGCTAGCGCTCCTTACCAGTCGGGCGATAGGCATCATCAAGGTGGTGACAATTTCTGGGCACAGGGTGCCTAATCTCAGGCAAGCGGAGGTCAATCAGTTTCTTCATGCCCTCCTTGTCAATTTTGTGGTCGTCCTCATTGGAGTTATTGCGATGAAGGAAGGGACAAATGCTTCAAGTGTGGCCAGACAGGTCATCGACTTAGGAATTATCCGGTTAATAAGATTGCTATGGGGGCAAATAAGATTTTTGTGGCTTCATCTTCTGCTCCTACACCCGGTGGTGTTGCATCTACTTCTGTTACTAAAGTTGGAAAACAAATTTCCAATTGTCAGCCTTGATATTATTAAATAAGACAAACAAACAGAGTGTGTATTTAAAAGAGTTAAAGAGATAAATTAATAAAAAAAAAAAATTATAATTAATTCTTAAGTAACGTGCATAAGAAAAAATGGACAAATAATATAAAATGAAATAAGACTTAAATAGTCAACTCATAATAAATGCAGCGCCAGTGTTGCCCAGAGAGAATAGGAAATATTCCAGGTGGACATTTAATTTTTGGCTGAAGGCAAAGAGAAATTTTGCATGTTCCAATTTTTTTATAGTCCTATTGGTTTAGTCAAAACAATTGTTTTATTCGGAGAAAAATCATACCATTCCCTCGACCTTGTGACCTCAAAATTTCAAAATCTAGCTAAAATAATATTTATATATATTATTTTAATTTATTTTTAGTTGTCGAATTTTATTTTTTAAAAAATTAATTGAATAAATTTTTAAAGTTAAATAAAACATAAAAGTGATCGGAGGGAGTATATTTTCACACACATTTTTTATTATTCTCTTAATTCACTTTTACTTGTCTAGTTTAGAAAATCAAGAAGTAATTTAATAATTTTTAATTTTTATTATTAACTATAGTAGTTTCTCAATGTATTGAATTTATTCTCGTCGTTTTAAAATAATTGTCATATTTAACTAATTTTTAAAGTTAAATTAGATTAAATTAAATTGATATTTTCAAATTAAAATTTAAATATTTAAAAATATATGAAAAAATACTATAAGTCAGAAAAATACTATAATGTAATTTAAATTAGATTAGATTAAACTGATATTACTCCCGTCGTTACCTAGATGTTATGCATTCTTATTCTGGGAAACATTTGTTCTTGTATTCTTGAGATAAATACTCGATTTATTCACTTTGATCTTGATTTTTGAATTTCGTTCTTTTGATAATACAATTATGGGCTTACAAATTCTTCTTGTAAGTTGCTTATCATGATTTTTACGACATCTCTTGATATTTTTCTTGGCATGAGTAGCTGAATCCCATAATTAAGATTGTGAGAATCATAATGGAATAACAACTTAGGTCATTAAAGTACTTAATGACTCTGGAACTTTGTTCATGCATGTCTTGCTATTCTCTTCAATTTGATTACTTTTTTCGGTTACAAATGTTAGAACACACCTTAATTCTTCATTGCTTGATAAAAGAAGTATTAGAGATTAGGAAAAAGGATTAACCAGTGGCGGATCTACCTTGTAATCAGGGAGTTCATCCGAACCCCCTTCGACGAAAAATTATATTATTTTTACACGGTTAAAAATATTTTTATGTATATATAGTAGATGTTGAACCCCTTCGACTAGTCCATATGATTACTTCTAAACCCCTCAATAAAAATCCTGGCTCTGCCTCTGGGATTAACAATGAAGATCTGAGGATTCCTACCCTCATCTATAATGACTTGAGCTTTAATAGGGACAATCAAACCGAGACTAATGACAAGAGCAATTACGTACTTTAACACTCAAGAACCAAAAGGAGTTTTAAGTGATATTCATCTAAGTGAGGTTGAAAAATAATTAGGTCAATTATATTTATAAGTTTTGCAAGCAAAGAATCGGGATAGATCACTATTACGCTAGACTTGCTGAGTTATGAAATGGAAAACACAATCCTAGTCCATTCTCACTGATTGATTACAAACAGTAAAGTTTCAACACTAGTTACTTGTTACTTCAAAATTCCCGGCCCTTCGAAAGTAATCGACTATCGGGTGAAATGATTACATTGATGAATACTTCAAGAGAAATTAATTATTTCAACAAATCATCAAAATCGTTGTTATTAATTTGGACGTATCAAGTACACATATATAACAACAATTTATAATACCATAAAATGGCGAAAAATAAGTTCAATTTATGCATCCATCAAATGGTTGTTCTTAATGATCAACTTTTGTGGAATATAAACATCTTTCATTCGTAACTTGTTCATAACTACGTGGGTATTTAAATTAACTTATTTTTAAGAACTGGACTTTCATGTACTTGTTTAATTTTGGTGATGATTGAAAAAGCTAAAAAAGTAATTTTAGAGTACACTCACTTCCAAAAAGTGTAAAAATAACTCAAAAAGCCGAAAGTTGGATATTTCCAACTTTTTAAAAGCCGAACCAAACACCCTCTACGTATGGTTAGGCAATTAATTAGTTTTGTGATGCCACAACTTTTAAGCCAACTTCACATAAATCTTTTCGAACTTATTGTAGAAGGTATTTTTCGAATATTAGCTGACATATTAAGATACTTGCATACGAAATTCACACATCAACCTAAGTAGGCATTACACAATGATAATTTCAAGGAACTAGTTTATAGTCTTGATTTTTGAATAAATTTGGTTTTAGTTTTATATTATTTTGCAAGAGATTTGAAACTAACAAAATAAAAATTGAAGTCTTTGTAGAATCACTTTATTCAATTTTAAAATATTATATTCATTTTCTTTCTTCTTTTTTTCTGATGAGAAATTATTAATTATTAGAAGGGTCATCATATCCAATTTAATAAACAACATGTAGATTGACCAGTGTAGAGGAAAATTCAGTCTTAATGCATGTGACAACAAAACCTTATCCATCAATGATCTTACCAAATTATTCTTAAGGTACACCTCACCATTATTATTTTAATCAAAATGAAATGAACCTGCTAAGCTTAGTAAAAACCTTACTTTCCAAAACTAAGAAGGCAATGAGGCCAGCCATGATGTCATTGCTACTCCTTCGTCCATCTTTATTGGTTCATTATATACTAAAAATAGATGTCCAATAATACTTATTCAATTTTATTCATTAGTCAATGCATTTTCAAAAGCATTAAATTTATTATGTTTAAAAACTAATATGAAAAAATTAACTCTATTATTTATTAATTCTTAACTTATGTGTCTAGTCAATAATGAACAACTACTAATGGACGAAGAAAGTAATTACTAAAATATGTTTGAATTTTGGAAACATTTTCTTTGCGTGCTCATGCATGCACAAGTTCCCTTGATTTCTTCGTTCGTTCAAATACGTGTTCAATTTTCTTGTCTCTTTTCCACTTTCTTATTTTTTTTGGAAATTGCATCCCAAATTATGTACATATAAATTAACATAAAGTATCGAAATTTCAACTTCAGGACGTTATGTTGATACGAAACAATGAAATCTAAAACACTAGTTGTGTGAGATCTTTTTGTTTAGTCTTCAAATTTTGTATACTCTAAAGTGTACGTAAGATTTGAATTCATTTTTGCTTATGAGGCAAAAAAAAAAGTTTTAAAGTATCAATTTTATGAAATACATAATAAAGTTTTTCATCGAAAACCTATTACGACTTATCACCATGACTATTCCACTGTTGTACCGGCTATATATACTTTTCCATAGCCTATATAAAACAAATAATTCTTTATCGTGATTTTATTGCAATTCTTTAAATTTGGTGTCTTTTGTTTTTTAATTCACTTTATCGATCGCTATGTCACCAAGATTTGGACAAATTAAAATAACCACCATATTATTTACCCTTTTTTATAACATTACCAATTCCATAATTACCTTATACTCTTGGGATCGTTTGGCTGGTGAGATTGGATTATATTAGACAAAAATTGGATATATTATGATTAGTTAGCTGTAACACCTTTAATATAAGATAAATATAATGTAACAAAATAATTTTAAAGCTAATTAATATTTATAATCAAATAAACAATTAATTAAATTTTATTGTGAGATTATTATTTTTATATACTTAATTTTCTTAGATAGAAATTTGACATATTGGTCAAAGCACATGTTCAAACTTTACCAAAATGATTTTGATGGTTACCACTTGACAGTGTTATCTCATGTGAATTCCGGGTACACGAATTTTTATATATATACAACAATACCTTCAACAATAGTTCATGTATAAATAAGAATACCTTAATTTAAAGTTTTTAAAATCTTCAACACAAGATTACTAATAATCTATCCAAGAAGTGTGTTAGATTTCAGAAAATAAATGAAACAGAATTTAAGACCAAATCCCCTGACTTCACGGAGTGTCCTTAAGGAATAATTCCTCTCACTGTACCCGAGGTTATGAAATCTTTCCCTCAGGATAAAATGGCCTACAATTCGAACAATAGCGGTACCTTAAATTGTCGGATTCTACGAACTCACTCAACAGCTTAATGATCACACAGGGTTTTTGCTAAGTATAGAAGTGTTTTTGCTGTCAAAATTCATATTCATACCTGAGGAAAATAGCAGGTATTTATAGCTTTAAGCGTATCCTTTCAGAAAGGATGCATTGGTTCAGCAGAAAGGCACCTTTCTATAACAGTCACGTACATGCGCTGGAACTGTGCCAGGACTACGTCTAAAGTGCGGCCGCAGATGACATTTTGCAGATTTCAGATCGGTCGCATTTCGAAACAGTGTGCCTTTTCTCGAAAGGTCGCATTCCTTCGTGATGTGCATTGCGTATGCGTTGGAATTGCGCCTGAAATGCGTCCACATTTGGAGAAATTCAGATTTTGAAATTTTGGATTAAATTATCACTTATAAACAAGTTTCAAATAAATTTTGTCTAGAAATTAGATCTCATCGATCCAAATCCAAAGCCGAGCCGAGCGACGACGACGTCGCGAGGCATCTCTTATTTCTTGCCTCACTTACTATGTGGAGTTTGTGTTTCTCATTATAAACACTCACAAGTTCTCTTCTCCCACCAATGTGGAAGAAATGAGTGAACTTTCCATTTTGGGAAGAAATGAGTGAACTTTCCATTTTGGGAGTACACTTTCCAAATTGGTGTCTCCCTTTTCTCCACCATTTTTCCTCAATTTTCCGTTCACATACACCTTGAACCCAACAGACAGTATTTATCAGCTAGATCGTGTAGTTCACATTCTTTATGTTCTTCAATTTGAAAGTTTTAAAGACGCCAAAGAGTAATTAAAAAAAAATTCAAGAAAGTATTTGGGATCTTATTATATTTTATCTTATTATATTTTCTGTTATGACCAATAGATAAAAGATTATTTAATGTCTGTTGAAAACTAGTAAAAAATGATAGAGAAATGAAATGCTATCTCAAACGGGTAGTTCTCTCATTGATTAGGAAGAACTTTTGTCTTTGCATTATAATAAATAATCTGGATGTCACTTAATG
This sequence comes from Capsicum annuum, assembly GCF_002878395.1. Lineage (NCBI taxonomy): Eukaryota > Viridiplantae > Streptophyta > Magnoliopsida > Solanales > Solanaceae > Capsicum > Capsicum annuum. The sequence continues at coordinate 26,550,601 of NC_061122.1, forward strand.
TAGAAAACATTTTTTCTTTCTTTTTCAATTCGGATGGATTTTCTGCTATTAAGTAATACATTGTTATTTCTGCTCTAATTGATACTGAAAAAGCTTGTTAAATTTCGAGGAATACGTCAGTATAACATCAAATAAATTATACTTAAAGACCGTGTGATTGAGACATGCAACACGCCTCAAACTACAAGGGTTCGCGTGGTGGTTCAACACCTCACCCCTTAAACAAGAGGTTGAGGGTTCGATCCTCACCTCTGGTGAACAGAAAAAACTCTGTGGTCAGTTCCCTACCGCTTAGTGCGCTGACAGTAGTAGTCTCACGGCTGCCGGCGAAGAATTAGTCTCATAACTGCCGACTGTAGGCATACCTTAGGAAACAAAAACAAAAGACATGCAACACACCTCAAGCTAAAACAGATTTTTTTGTCATCATATAACTACAATTTTTGTAACAACAAAAATCGCCCGATAGCTACGTTAATATTATGATCTCCATCTCATTGACGGTTAGATATATGAACCTAGTGACTAGTGGAAGCTTATTGCACCTAGAAATACTAGCAAATTTAAAGATATTGGTTAGCCTGGGAGGCCCTCATAGTGGTCATGAAATTTTTTAAATTTTTTTCGAAAAATTATTTCACTGGAGTGAGAATTATAGTGTTTAGTCATAATAATTCCAAATACAATTTGAAATTGTATTTGAAAAAAGTGAAAATAAGTTGAACTTTTTTCTCTTTTACTTGTCCCACAAAAAGTCAAAAACAACTTCAATTTATATATTCATAGTCAAACACAACTCCAAACTTCAATTTTAACTCCTCCAATTTCAACTTCAAAAAATTTTGATTTTCGTGGCTAAACACCTACTATATATCCAAGTCAAATAATTTTCTTTGCGAAGTACAACGTTCTGAATATTCCTTATCGTGAAAGACCGTATTTCTTTGAATCACATCAATTAATTGTTAATTCACTTTGTGGGAATATATGGGTATGTTGTTACCGTAAATCACTCACTCACGATATACCGGTTTCCTCTCCTTTTCTAGTTAATTTTAATATAGGCAATATGACAAACATCATACGCAAATAATTACAATTACGTATCCGTTTAAAAGACACATATATGGCATATTTATTGTGTTATCTCCTAACATTATGCTGCCTCCAGTTTAGCTCATCAGGTTATGCAGATTCCAGATGCTCCAAAAATTCTATGGATCAATAATATACTGGATCCATGAGCCATCTGCTTCCACCAAGCTTATAGAAATGGCACTAAGTTGTTACATTGTAAGTACCATATACAATTTTTGAAAACTGTTGGAAGTTTAGTCAGTTTTGACAAACTTCGAATCTATTATTGCTAAATAAGCTAAAAATAGCACCAACTTACCCATTTTTCATCTCTATCACAAAGAAAAATAAGCACTTTTGCCGAGTTTCAATTTCCATCAGTGACACCCAAATCCCAATGATAACGCCAAGGGCCTATCAGAAACAGCCGGTCTACCCCACTCTTCAACTTCAGATTCAGAGGCAACTAAACTCTAAAAACTTTATACATATATCGGCTATTCTTTAAATAGAGGTTCTAAAAACGACTACTCAAGCACACCGCACCCTCCAAAAGTTGGTTCAAGTTTTCACAATCAAACAGCCCAACAGAAAAAAGAAGAAAAAAGTCATCAAGAAAGCAAATGCAAACCAAAATAACCTAACAAATTTACATGATATTTAGAAGGTGAAAGCTTCAAACATTTGAGACACTAGCCCAAAAGGTCAAAAGTAGAAGAGCCTTGTGTTTTTTCCACAACAGATTACAAGTTCCCATTAGATAACAAAGTCTTTTTACTGCTCTTCTAAGTTCACAAAATCCTTCACTGATAAGAATTTTTTTCTCTAATTTTACCTTAACATAAGAGCTTAATTCCCATCTTCAGAAGATTTCAAGTAAAGACTCTCACCTCCATCACCACAATGACCACTCGAGCTCCCTCCTCGTCCTTGATCAGACATGTTACTTCCCATTTCCTGCTTGTTTCCACTCCCTAATCCTCTACCGAAGTCGTGGAAACCACCAAGCGAAGTGCTTGCACTATGAGTGTTTTCGCTTTGCAACATGTGAAGTCCACTGCTTCCTCCACTGGAGCTGCTCATTCCTAGCTGATAGGCTGCTTGTTGTTGTTGCAATGCTGATAATGGCTGCTGCTGCTGCTGCTGCTGTTGTCCATACAGCATTGAGGAGGATCTTGCTGCAGCCATAAATGATTGTTGCTGGGCTTGTTGCTGTTGTAGGTAATGTGCCCCTGCCTGCATCATCCCACCAGAAGCTAACTGTAGGACATCAAACATCAAATTCAAACATGTTAAGGTTATTCAAGAATTACAAGAAACATGTATATATCTTGTCGTCATACTGTTCATTCCTCTTTATGTTGTGTACTGCTTCATAATTTCGTATTACTTCGTTGTTGCTACTGCTCTTATTTCTGTATTCCTTTTTCAAACGGCTTGGATATACTTTATTTTAAGCTAAGGGTCTATTGGAAACAACTTCTCTACCTGGGTAAGGTCCGCAAACACTGAAAGTGTAAAAAGTTCATTAAACCAATGGAATATGTCACTTGAAATTTCCAAAAATGTCGTTGCACTAGTGTCGGATCCTCCAACTGAAGAGTTTGAGCAATATAACTAGTCGACACTGGACATAGGTATTGTCCATTAAAAAGGTAGTGGATAATGGAAATGCAAAGATATGTCATCTTACCTGAGAATGCATACTAGGTGGCTGGGGCTGCGAATCAGCAATAGCTGCAAGATACATAAGATTTCTCTGAAGTTTAGCTTGAGACCTGCCAAAGCAACAATAGTTAGCATATGTGTTAACTTCAAATAGCACCTGAGTATAATATACTCCCCTTTGAACTATTTTACTTGCCATATTTGTCTTTTGTACGCCCCTTATAGAAACATTAACTGCAACACTATTAAGGATAATTTGACTGAGTTACCCTTATTTAATCTTCAATACTCCTTTTGTTTCATCATATTTACTAGAGTAAGGATAAAAGTGGTTAAAATCATTGATTCTATCTCAAATGACAAGTATTTTTGGTCAATTATTTTTAGTAACCATCCATGGCAATTAAAATGGACCGGAGGGAGTAAAATATTATCCAAGCCACCACTTTATATAACATGTTCAAGTTTCAAGAATATCAACATAATAAAATCAGCACAAGTAAACTTAAAAGATAAATGCAATATAAAATCCTTGCCAGGCCACCACTCTATATTCTATGGTCCAAGTTTCAAGAATGACACCATAATTAATGTTGAATAGATGAAAACATAAAAAGTAGAATTCAAAATCACGAATAAAAGCATGTTAAAGCAAGAATATTGATCCCTAGATTCAAGTGCATTCTGAATGTAACTAGAAATATAAAATTAAAGAAAGATGAACTGAACTTACTCTGCACATTCACTTAGTTTCCCAGAGTTCTGGCTCTCAACAATCTTCAGAATTAAAGATTTGTTCTCATCCAGGAACTGAAACAGAAAAGAACAAAAGGCCAGCTATTAAGTACAAAAGGGAAGCCCGGTGTAATAAGCTTCCGCTATGCACAGGGTCCGGGAGAAAGCTGGACCACACAAGGGTTTATTTGTACAGAGCTTTGCGGGCATTTCTGCAAGAGGTTGTTTAAGTGACTAACAAAATCACGGCTATATGCGATTTAGGCCTCACTAAATACCACCCGTATCATTAAGATCTTTATGTATTACTATTATATTTAACAACAGGAAACTATGGTCAGTGTTCAATATAATAGTTGTGATCATAAAGATGTTAAAATATTTTCAAAGAGACAATGAAGCCTTTTTAGACTAAAGTTGACAGTTTTAAAATTCAAAAAGTTCAAAAGTAGCATTCAATCTTTAATGAACTATTCCGAGTAATGTGAAAAAAGACAATGACTTGTTTGTTAAGAGAAAAATATTTACTCAACAAACCCTTCTGCAGAGTGCACACCTTTACAGTAAAAAATAATTATGCGTAAGTCTCAAGCAATTATATTCAAAATTACTATGTAATGCAATATGCCACGGGCTTTTGAAAACAGTCTCCCTACCTCCATGACCCCATATGATAGGGGTAAGGTATGCTAACACCCTACCCTTTCCGGACCCTATCCAGTAGAATTACACCGAGTATGTTGTTATTGTTGTAGAATGCAGGTCACCAATTGCAATTTTGAGGGGGAGAGGTCAACGACTGCAAAAAATTTATGTTCCTAGTGAACAGCAAATCTTTGAGAAACTGACTTATCAAACTTGACCAAGAAAGATGTCACTTGTTTGCAGCACTCATGCAAGAGAAAGGACCCAAGTTTTCATCAACCTCTTTTATCAAAACAGAGAGAAAATTGGGGAAAGTTAATCTTTTGGGCAGCCAAAAAAGATGAAAAACAAACAGTGAAAAGCAGAAAAAGGAAGACAAAAACTGTCAATACATTATTAGCTAGTTTCTATTCACTCTGCATAAAGCAACCAACTCAACTAGCAGCCACTTTAGGAAGACTTGAGAGTACTAGAAAGAGAGCAAAGCTAATATGCATAAAAAAAGCAAGAAAAGGCAAAACAAAAATCTAAACAGACCCAAGAACCAAAAAGCAATATCTTTCTTTTTGTATATGGCCACAATAAACCTTGACAAGAGAAGTTCCCACTTCAAAAAACAAAGATGCTCTTTTTCTTTGTCAACCAAGAAAGCAAGTTTTGTTTAACTAGCAGCCAAGAAAAAGCAACCAAAGTATACCAACCATCACGAAAACTAGGGAAAGCTACTAGTACAACAACACTACATACATACGTTCATACACACACAAAACAGCCAGCCAACTCAACTGGCAGCCACTTTAGGAAAACATGAGATTAGTAGAAAGAGAGCAAAGCTAATATGCATAAAAAAAAAAAGCAACATAAGTTTCAAAGAAGAAAAAGAAAAACAAAAGTCTAACCAGAGCCAAAAACCTAAAAGCTACTTTCAAGATCTTTATTTTTAATTATTTTTTACTGTGTATGGCCACAATAAACCTTGAGTAGAAAAGTTCCAACTTCAAAAAGCAAAGAGACTCTTCATCTTTATCAACCAACAAAGCAACTTTTTTGAACTAGCAGCCAAGATAAAGCAACCAAAGTATAACAACCATCATGAAAACTACCAGTACAACAACACTGCATACATACACACACAAAAAAAAAAAAAAAAAAGCCAGGCAGCAGATAAATGGCAGATTTCTCAGAGGCACAGAGAAAGTATGAAGAAGTAAGAAATGAATTAAAAGAGAAGAGGAAAGAAAGACCTGTTGAATATGATCAGTAGTGACGTTGTTTGGATAATAGGCTGCCATCATGTGCTGCATCTGCATCAGGTGCTGCTGCTGCATATTGGTTATTGCTTAGCTCCCCACCTCTTTTTATACACACTACAAACACACACACACACACACTACTTTTTTTTTTCTCTTCAAAAATTATGTCTTGTTACTTTCACTCTTCAAGAAATGTAAAAATAAACAACCCCTTTTAATTTTCTTGATGCACAACACTACTTAGTAAGTTTGAAAAGTGAAACTCAGTAGTACAACTCAAACCAAGTGATGGGGACAAGATACAGGTATAGCAGCTAGCTAGGAGAAAAAAAGCAGGAAGTTGCAGCTGGCTTTGTACTCACTATAGTATGTGTCTAGTTATTGACACAGACACAGAGAGAGAGAGAGAGAGAGAATCTAAGTACTGGACAAGTAAACCATTATAAGGTCTCTAGGGAAGTAAAGGATTTTACCTGCTTTGGGGTTTGAACCTTTTTCTGTTTTTTAACCTTATCATCACCCTATTCATTTCATTGGACAGAGATAAGAGTATCCTCAAACAGTAAAAATTCCAATATCTTTCTATCAGACTACCCTAAAAGAGAGTCAAAACTCCTAATGTAGGTTGCTAGACTGAGCTAGCAGAATCGTTTGGTACGATAGATAAGGGATACTAATTTTTTGAGGTAAAATATAAGATTATTTTGTCACGTGTTTAGTTAGAGATATTAGATAGTTGCAAGATGAAAGGATTGATAGCTATATATGAAGTGTAAGATTTCTTAATAGTGTGATGTCCTTTAGAAAAAATCGAGTGGACTTGATCTAGAACGGATAATATCACAGTATATAAGAGTACTTTTGAGCTGGTTGAACCCAACAACTGATAGCGAGTTCAAATTTGATGGGATGGTGATGGGGATATGGTAGAGTAATTGGAGTGTGGGGCTTGATTTGCTTACTCTTACAAGCTTGTAGATGAATACACAAGAATCAGCAAGTCGTGAGCTTCAGTTGCCATAACAATACCCGAATGATGTGAATGGGTATATATCATATGAACTTGACTCAAAACAGACAGTATCACATCACATAAAAGGGTCTTTCAACGGGTTAAGCTCACCACCATCCCATACCAAACAACCCATAGTTTAAGATAGTTGAAAGTAATAAACTTGTACACTGAAGAGAGTCAAAACTCTGCACTCATTGTAGGGCTAAGCTACTAAAAAGTAATCTCCCTATCTCATTTTATGTGACATAGTTTGTTCAGACATAGAATTTAAGAAATAAAAAAAAAACTTAGATAATTTTTATCAAAATGTACTTTATTAAAAATGTACTATTATTATTTTTATTTAAGTAGGTCTTATAAACAGAACGTAAAAGTAGAATTGTATCTTTAAATAGTTGACATTTTTTTTGAACGAACAAAAATAAAATAATGACATATAAAATGAGACGAATGGAGTAATTTTTAATAGGGTGTAATGGTGCCTGTTTTGAATTAAGTTTGCATAATTTACCTAAAAATTTCACATCATTAAGGAATCGTTTGGTACAATATATAAGAATAGTATTGAATAGAGTACACTACTAATGCTTGAAACAATTATGCTAAAATTATTTTTTATCTATTATTTGATTTGGTATATTAAGGACAATTCTATTTTTAATCAAACTTATGCATGTATTGATTATCTTTGGATTACTAATATTAGGATATATTATGTATTGATTATACATCATATAATATGAAATAGACGTTGAAAATCCTAAAAATGTAGAATTAAATAATACCACAATCGATACATGTAGTATTACTTTCTCTAATACATTCAGCCAAATAAATTCTAATAATATTATTCTTACCTTTTATATGTAAGATTTTTTATTTTTCGTTTCAACTATTAATATTAGACTTTATTCATGTATCCAACGCCAACAACAATCCAAGACATTTCTTTTTCCTTTTCATCTGATACTTTTGTCAATATAAAAATTTGAGGGTGCACAAATCTTATCGGCTACTGACGAAGCCATGATTTTATTAAAAAAAAATTAAAGTACAAGACAATCAAATAATTTTCGACATCTATCGCTATATATACATAAATAAATTCAGTATAAAATAATCAAATGAGATCCAATATTTATTATACATACATAAATAAATTTAATTTTAAATATATATAGTAATTCATTTTTATTACAAATCGTCTTCGATACTCTAGCTTCGTCCATGCACTTGGAGAATGCAACGGTCCAAGACATATATAGGGCAAACATAATCTTGATTTAAATTTAATAAAGTAGATTTGATTCTGTAGTTTAAGAAGATATAATAGTACTACTATAATAAAAAGAGGAATAAACAATTGAAGTAACAGAAATTCATGCAGGACATATAAATTCACAGTTTTGGAACTCCAGAATTATTGGCAACCTTGATTTTTAATACTATCAACACTGCCACATTAATAAATACTATAGTAATATTTGAATCTGAAAGACGATATTAACGATTACTGATATAAAATAATAAGTATGTGATGAAATTAATTGAAATGTGTGTAAATTAAATTAAATATCATAAATATAAAAATATATACATAGGTCAAAAAGGTATACTAGTTAAAAAAAAAGTAGGTCACGTGATGGATAAAGAAAAGGTCGTCTTGTTGTATACACGTTTAACAATGTATGTACAAGGACGGACAGACAGACTTTGGGCTTTGGGTCCGGTAGCTCAGACACTAACCCCAATTGGTTATTGGTTATTGGTTATTTACACCCACCATGACATCATCTCTTTTCACATATTCAAGAAATTCCTTTCTTTTTTTCTTTATTTATTTATTAGGAGTACTATATAATAAAATTATATTTATTTTATTTGTTATTTCTCAAAAATATATTAAGTTAATAGGAGTACTACGAAATGTCATATCCAGTGTATACTCTAAAGTAGAATTTGAGGAGGATAGCGTATACGCAGATCGTTCCATTACCTTAGAGGAAAGGTTGTTTCTGATGTAGCTTAAGATAATATAGAATAAGTAAAATTGAATGGAGAAAGTAAGCATATTTATACTTTGTGTCGATAGCCATTTTTATACATTTAATGTACTCTACGAATAGAGGAATACATAGAGTTGAACATAGGACACAGACATATTTCTATCTTTTTTGAAATAAAAAATTATGTGGGAAAAGGGAATAATGGGAATGTAGAAATTCCATATAAATAAGATGATGAACGTTTGTGCATGATATTTGTGATAAGTGAAGGGTTAAAAATACTAGTTTGATTTATTCGACCAATTCTTTGAAAGCTAGGATATATCTCATGATATGAATAAGAGTCATATATTGAATTATCCACTGATTATAACCTATATATATATATATATATATATATATATATATTGGGAGGATGATAAATGATTTTGCTAGTTGTTGTTTTAACGAAATTATTTACTTTGTAGGCAAGATATATGATTTCTACATATCATGTGATATTTTTGTGATTAGAAGGAATTCTTACATTTAGTCATTTGTGATATCTTACATCCTTTATATAAGGTATTTTATTACATTCATGTGATATGAGTGAACATGCTAATTATTTGTTGAATCAAGTGATTTTTCTTTGAAGGCCTTCGGGTAGGATCCAACACAGCCGTCATATACATAAATTGTTATGTATATGTAAATCTTTAAACGTCTATTTAAAAGGAAAAAAATTAATTTCCTTCTATTATGCACGCAATTAATGCAGTATCATTAAAAATAGATTATTGCGTCCCTAAAATTATGTAACATCTCTACTACTTCAAATTTTGAAAACAACAAATACATAAAAAATAAATCAATGGAAAAATAAAATTCACCCAAAAAACTGAACACTGATTTTTGATCTCTCTGAAGAAAAAACATTTTTATTTATATTGAAAAAGATGAATATTGCAATACTTTTAAAACATTCTGATGAATGACAAATCGAAACAGAATATGTAAAGTACAGAAGTGAAGGGATTGTTGTCGCAGAATCGATAACTAATTTGAAGTTTATTTCGTCAATTGTTGCTGAATTAGACATTGACGAATCTCTTAAAACTATTGATGTACGTTATGTTGTCTCTTTCATCAAGCACAAACCGATGTGGGGACATGAGAACCACAATAGGCGTTTTCATAACTTTTTTTCAAAGGAGCAATAACTTTTAATTTTTCTCTACTTATGTTGATTAATCAGTTGATTTTCACTATCTATTCTTATGTAATGTTTTGTTGAACAATTTAAGTGGATTGTTGCTTGTTTGATATAAAGAACAGTTTTTCTTCACTTTACCATTTGAGGTTGATGTCTTATTTTATTTTTATTTTCTTGTATATATTGCTGATGCGTTATTATTTTGCTACTGCGTTATTAAGTTTTAATGACAAAACTGTAGTTAATATATATTTATATACATATCTGTTATTTATTTGTCTAAGTCGGATATGTTATTATGTATAAAGCAGTGTTAGATTTTATATGATATTTATAATTATCAGACTTGTTACATGTATGTATATTTTTCAGGTGACTTATGTATATTGTATTTTTTATATTATGCATATGTTCATTGATTTTTTGATTGCTGATGTGTGTTGTATATGAATTTATTATTCACTATTGTATATATAGACATATACATACATAACATTTATGAAATAAATAATTATTGATAAATATTATTTCTACGTATATGTAGACATATATACACATACATTATAAGCAGTGTAACTGATTTATCAATATTATGTTATTTTCGGAAAAAAAATATGTCTACAAACTAGCAATATGACAAATGTATATATGAATGAACATGACAAATTTATGTATATTTTACTGGCTACTTATGCATATAATTATGTCGATATTTAACTATGAAAGACCACAAAAATTTAGATGTTAAAGTCAAAAAAAAAAAAAAAGCTAAGTTCAGATCTTAAAAATTAAAGAATGTTGAAAAATGAAATTTTTGTTAAAATTGAATGTAATTGAGTAAGAGTTTGAATCAAACATGGTAATGAATTAAAAAATGGTGACCTCTACATAATGATTCCTTGATTTTAGGCTTCTTTCAAGGAGAACAAACCTTACAAAAATTGAAAAGGTTATGTATATATACTTTTAGAGAGGGAAATTGAAAAAGTGAAATTTTTGTAATATATTTTGAGAGTTAGGATTTTGTGTAATAAGTGATACTTAAGTTGTGACTTTATGTACGATCTTCTAGCAGGGTTTGAATTAAGATTCCTCCAACGATCCGTCCACAGGGATAGGATCCAAATGAGGTATATATATGTACTTCATGATTTTCATAGATCCTAGCAAGTCGAACAGAGGATGTATACAAATTTATGGCAAGGAATATGCATATGCACTCATTTCATAATTATTTCTTGACTTGCACTAATATTTGACATGAAATTAGGTGATTACGTGATTTTACTATCCTTACCCTAATTTGATGGTAAATGAGATTATTTGAATTAAACACTATATGCTTGTTGTTGTTCACTTTAGATGTTAGTCCAAAGTCAGTCTTATTGAAATTGATATGGTATATATAGATTCTACGGATTTAAGTATTTTAGATTATATTCTTATCATCGCTTTGAATGATATTACTACTAAATATACATGGATTAATACTCATTCTTGTTTATTTTCTAAATTTTGTATTCAAATATCGAGCCTAGTATCTCAGAATGTTGATCTAATATTTGTGTTCGTGACTTCTGTTTTAGGATTCTGAGATAGTTATTTGACCGATTGGTGGACCGATGAATCTCTCTACCCCTTATTTACTACCTTGTTTTCCTTCTTTTGAGACTGTTGTCATTATAGGTGATGTAACAAATTCTTTAGAGATTTATACTAGTGACTTCTCGATTTAAAAACTAAGACATGTTGTTTTATCGTATTTATTGGTTTTGAGATCTTTCTATAAGAAGTACTTTATGCTCTATATTGGTTTTGGTGTTATTTTAGCATATCCATTAATACCTTTGAATTGTATTATATTTTCGATTGACTTACCTATTATGGGGATGGTATATCATTGTCTTATTTTAGGGTCATGACGATAACATTTATGATATATATATATATATATATATATATATATATATGATTTGCCATACGAAAATTTATCAATTACAATAAATTATAACTTTTCCTAAATGATTAAGTTTTTTATTTATGATAATTTACATGTTATACTCGGTTCATCCTGAATCATTACCACTGGTTTAGGAGGAATCCTTTCCCTACTGCTTTCACAACTTCTAGGCTTCAGTAGATTGGCAAATGTCATCTTCTTATTAGCATCTCCATGAGTTTCCTTGTTAACATTAGCTTTTTTCTCCTTCTACGTATTTGCCGGTGGGTCATCCCCACCGGAGGTGGTGGCCATGACGGTCGCTTTCGTATAGTAGGTTTTTGTATTAGGGTTAGGGTTTAGCTAGAGAGCACTGCTGATGGGTTCAGTCAATGATACAACTAAATATACGTGGGTTAGTACTCACGCTAATTTATTTTTGTAAATTTTGTATTTAAATATCAAGCCTAGTATCTCAGGATGTTGATCTAATATTTGTGTTCATGACTTCTATTTTAGGATCCTGAGATAGCTGTTTGACCGATTGGTGGATCGATAAATCTCTCTACCCTTTATTTACTACCTTATTTTCCTTCTTTTGAGACTGTTGTCACTATAAGCGATGTAACAAATTCTTTAGAGATTTATACTAGTGACTTCTCGATTTTAAAACTAAGACATGTTGTTTTATCGTATGTATTGGTTTTGAGATCTTTCTATAAGTACTTTATGCTCTATATTGGTTTTGGTGTTATTTTCGCATACCCATTAATACCTTTGAATGGTATCATATTTTGGATTGACTTACCTATTATGGGGATGGTATAAGTGTTATCATAGCCTTATTTTAGGATCGTGATGATAACATTTATGATATATATATATATATATATATATACCGATATATATATATATATATGTATATGTATATGTATATGTATATTATATACATTTTAATATAATGATGATACATTTTCTATACATATATGCTCGTGATGGATACATTTTTATGCAATAACAATATAATTTTTATATGCATTCTATACGAATATTATTCTATACAATAATTATACAGCTTCTGAGAAATCCCATACATATATATATTTTATACAATAATTATATCGATTTCAAATATTTGCATTTGACTATTTTTTAGAAAAAGCAATTTTTTGCAAAAAAAAAAAAAAAATAGCATCTAAATTTTTTAAAAAAGCCGAAATGACATAAATTCAAAAATAGCCGTTGGGTCGATAATAGTTTGGCGGAATGGCCACCCGTGTCTTTTCCTCATAAAATAAGCCACCAACATGCATTATCTAGTGGCATTTTTATTAAGTAACGTATAAAGTTCCTCCCTCGTACTATTTTGAAAGAGATTAGATGGACTGGTCTAAAATACATAATGGCTTGATCTTTCTTGAGGGACAGTAATAAAACACCTATCCAAACACATGGACAAAGAAAACAATGGATAAGCCACCAAGGAACATTATTGATTAACTATGATATATAAGTCAATTAAATGATTTAGTTTGGTGTAAATACAAGTGCAAATCAATTCTTTTTTTTTTACATGCCCCTTCTAATTAATAAGGAGCTAGTATTTGTGCACAAATTTCAATGTATATATTAATAGCTTGTTTGACCAATCTTATTTTACTCGAAAGTGTTTATTTTTAAAAAATTAAGGTGTTTGACAAGTTATTGGGAGAAAATAGGCGTTTATGAGGAGTAGCAGAAATGGTTTTTTTAGAAGCTAAAAAGGCAGCTTCTCCTCAAAAGCACTTTTGAAAAAATATACTTAAAAACACTTTTAAAAGATTAATCAATCACTAATTGTTGCTCAAAACTGATTTTTTGAATTTATTGACCAAACACAAACTGCTTCTCACCAAAAGTATTTTTCTCTTAAAAAAATACTTTTCAAAATAAACTAATTTTAGAAATTTGACCAAATAAGCTAGAAGACTGTCACGCGTGAGACGAGGGATCCCGTCTCATTCTGATATTGTTCCATGTGGTAAGCTTAGTGGGATGGGACGAGACTAGTGTTTCGTGCTTCCTATCCCCCTCCCACTTTAGCCTTGGTCCCCTCCTATCCGCTTAAGTCCGTTCCCATCCGGTTAGACCGTCTTAAGGCACACAAAGCACAATATAATGATAATGCAATAACAATAATATCTGAAAAGGCTAAAAAATGCATTGGATTAAGGAAACATGAGAATCATTCGTACTCTCAATACTAGACAAATTAAACCAATGGTTCTTATCAAAAATGCAGCAAATTACTTGTACCAATTAGGTCCCCTTACTGTATATATAGCATGGACTATAGCTAATGTACTATCAATGTCATAGAAGAATATAAATATAGTTGCTCCTTTTGCACCCTCTATTTTTATCCACACATCTAACTTTTTGTTTCTCTCTCTTCTACCCTAAAATCTCCAGCATAAACCCTTGAGCTGGAGCATTCCATCATGACAATTATTTGGATGCATATGAATGTATCCATCCAACTAATTAGTTCGATTTCCGATAAATAATTAATAATAACAATAAATTAAGAAATAAGTAATAATTTATCTCTTGATTTTTCAAAGTGAGACATTTATTTTTAATATAATTAGTAAGTAAAAGTGAGCAAAGAGAGACAATCAACCAAGAAGTACGTTATGTATGTATTAACATGACTCACACTCAAGACCTATCATTAGCGTCGGAGGCACCTAATATACATATCCTCAGTGTCATCCAACACCCCATTCTCGAGAAATTTTGCTCTTCCATATGTAATAAATAACATTTTATATGATATGTATATAGCAGGGGCGGATGTAGCATATCAACACATAGTACATTTATATGTAAAAATGTCTTTTACTTGTTTTAAATATCAGAGATTTCAGTAAACAATCTTTCTTTTTAATTTACCAAAAATAAAAAATCTTTCTTTTTAAACTTCGTACTTAACAAACACTGACCATCACATAAATTAGGTCAGAGGATGTATATGTTCAAAATTCCGATCTACATCCCTAAAACTTAAATCAATATGATAAATTTCAATCATTCCATCATACTAAAAAGGAAAAAGATTCCACCACCATTATTGCAAGTAGAAGATATCACAATTGGTCAAATGGTGATAGTACTATGTTCTGTGAAAACATGTGGAGGATGAGCATGTTGGGGATTGAGTGGTATTGGGTAAGTGTTGCCTTGAACAAAAGGACCTTTATTTGGATATATTCTATAAACATCTTTCCTTTTCCTTTTTCCCTGTCACAGAGAAAGTTGGGTAGGGTCAATATTAGTCAAGAGATGATTTGCTTTAGTACTAAACATCCTCAATCTCTAATTCTAAGATTGTGATTCAAATCGCTAAGCTAAGGAGTCATTTGGTAGGACGCATATATATTAGAGAATTTAATACGTGACTATTCATGGTACTTCCTCCATTTTTTTTAAATGCTTTGTTTTTTTTTTAGAGTTAAATAATACAAACTTTGATCAATATTTTAAGATGTATTTCTTAATCAAATTGAGAAAAGAAAAATTACAATTTATTTTACTTTTTGTATAGTTTTTGAATTTCTAAATTAATTTTTAAATACTGAATTAATTAAATCTAATTTATCTTTGAAATTTAATCAAATTGACTGACGAATGACGAAAAACGAAGCATGCATATGAAAAGAATGGAGGGAGTATGGTTTAATCTTTTGTTTGTTAGAGTTTTCAGGCTATATTTAACTAATACATATATTAGTTATATATCCATTTAGTGTTATAGGATGTATAAGCAGCATACCACAAAGGCACAAATCATGATATTAGCCATACAAGTGCTATTAATACATGGGTGCTATTAATACCATGGATAAGTATGGACAAAGAAATACAACTGTTCATAATATATCTAATCAAATGATAGATAGAAAATAATTTCAATATAATTAATTTAAATAGTACCAATCTTATAATTAATACATTATATTTAATATTATTCTTATATACTCTACTATTATACAACCGGTAAAAGCAAAAAGAGAGGAAGCCCTGGGGGAGGGATTATTATTATCATTATTTTTAAAGTAGGGTCAATATTGTTATCACAACATATTAATTATTAGGACATGTGTAGAAGATGTTTTGGTGATGTTCCTAGCACTCCTAACATGAAGGGTGGTTGGGGTGCATTGCCCCCTTTAATCCAAAATAAATAAATAATAAGTAATAATAAAATACAAGATATCTGTTTTTAATAGTATGTTAAGTGTATGCATAGTGTAAACGGTAGGTATTTTAGTATAATTTCAGTATTTCTTTAATTAATTTTTCTAAATGCAAATTACCTTTTTTTTAGAAACTTAGACTGAATTCTATATCGAATAACGAATATGAAAAAGGAGTTCTATTTATATAAAACAAAGAGAAATCAAGATACCTATAAATTTGAAAATTGTGGGGTTTGGAGGACAAATTTCACATGTTCTTATTAGCTATTTGTGTTCAGTAGTTTCAAAAGACACTTACTATTTTCATGTATATGTCCCATGGTATTTTGCACTTTCTGTCTACTTGTCTTCCTCTACATTTTCCAAGTGACTGGCCAAAAAAAAGTTTTTTTTTTAAGGTAGGAAAGATAGTATTTCTAATTAATCAAAGAGATAGAAGGGGGTCATCAGTTGCACTAATAGAATACTACTAATGGCTAGTGATTTTTGCTTACAAAAATTAGAGATATAAAAATTTGTAGTAAGGTTTCTGGAGGGCCGATATATGTTGATTTAGGATTCCCTTCTTGATCTGCTTTCTAACGTACTAAGAGATTTTTAATAAAAGGAGGAGGGTGTTCATATATCCTGATACTGCTTTTGGTCAGCATCGTCATACCAAAACGTGCTAGTTGATCAGTTACTTCATTTTGCTTCGTGTACACTTGCTCAAAAGGTATCAAATTCCGAGTTTCACACAGTACATGGACCAGCTACAACAAGCAAGCTAATTAATACTCCATAATACGGAGAGAAATTTTTTACGTTTTTGTTCTGTTGTGAAAATAGAATTGCACTCCTAACTACACCTCCTCTCCTTTTATAGAGCATCATAACCGACTCTCTCTCTCCTCTAACTATCTCACGTGATTATCACATGCTAAAATTATTACAAATAACTAATGTTCACGACTTTTCTGTAACTGGTAAGCTCATTTCTCTTATCTCAACACCCCCCTCAAGTTGGTTGTTGAAACACATTCAACACACCTAACTTGGAGAGTAGAAGTTCATGTTGTCCAACTCCTAGCCCTTTAATTAGTATATCTACCAACTACATGTGGGTACATAAGTGTTGAGAGTTTCTGTAGCCAGATTTCATTTTGTCTCTAATGAAGCGACAATCTATTTCTATGTGCTTGGTTCTTTCATGGAACATGAATTCCCTGCTCTCTGGATTGCTCCATTGCTATCTCAATAAACCTTGATTCCTGTAACAACCTTGCAAGTCATACTAGCTCTGAAATTACTGCTGCCATGCTTGTGTATTTAGCTTCAGCTGAGCTTCTACTTACAGTTTGCTATTTTTTCGAATTTCAAGAGACTAATGGGTCTCAAAACTTAACAACATAACGACTTACTGACCTTCTTGTGTTAGGACAAGCTGCCAAGTCTGAGTCACAATAGTCAATTAGCTGAGGAGTACTTTTTCTCCTGAGAAAAACTCCAAGATCTGGTGCCTTCTTGAGATACCTATCAATTCTAAGAGTTGCACCTCAAGAAGATAGTTTAGGGTGCTGCATAAATTAACTAAGAACTTGTACCCCAAAACAAATATCTGGTCTTGTGATGGTAAGATATAGTAATTTTCTCACCAGCTTCTGATAACTAGTGATGGCTTCTTGTTCAGGATCAGAAGTAAGTCCCAAGTGTTGATCTAGTTCCATATTTTGCCTGATTAAGTAAAATGCCATCTTTGGATTGCATAACCTCAAGCCCCAAAAATACCTTAACATTCTTTGCCTGCATATCATAGACTATGTATCCTTTCTTGTAGAGGAATAACCAACTAATACTGCTTCTTTGGCTCTTGCATCAAACTTATCCCCTTTTGGCAACACTTGCAAAACACAAACAACCAAACATCTTTAAATATGTAATAACAAACAATTTTCCAAACAATCTCTCATAAGGAGATTTTCCATATAACAAGGGTGTGAGCAATCTATTTAATAAATAAGTCGTTGTCAATACACAATCACCCCAAAATCTATTTGGTATTTGTGACTTTAGCTTCAAAGCTCTTCCTATTTCTAATAAATGCCTATGTTTTCCTTCAACCACGCCATTTTATTGTGGTGTATAAGAACAACTGCTCAAATGTATAATGTCATGATATAACAATAAGTCATTCATGTAAGCATTAAAGGATTCAGTCCCATTATCAGATTTCAGAAATTTAATTCCAACACCAATCTTATTGCAAATTATAGAGATGAAATGCTTAACAACAACACCTACATCTTTCTTAGAATGTAACAATATCACCCAAGTAAATCTACTGTAATCATCCATTATGGTTAGGAAATAATATTTTCCATCATAAGTGGGGTGTTTATGAGGTCCCCAAACATCTAAGTGCATTAACTGAAACATGCATCTAGATTCAGAACTACGAACTAAAATTTTTTGTCTATATTGCTTAGCTAAAAGGCATATCTTGCAATCTTGATGTTCATTTGTATCTATTTTGTCACTTATTCCTTTTATAAGCTTCATAGCTTTTAAGGATGGATGTCCCATCCTCATGTGCCACAACATCTCCTTCTCTTGCTCTCCGTTATCCTTTATTACTGCTTAAATTGTTGGGGTAACATGATGTTTTAAAATGTAAAGATGTAATACCTCAAGTTATTTTTAGCTCTAGACCCATTAAAAGATAGGCCATAAAATTAACTTTCAATGGCCCTAGTCTTACCTTAATCCGATATCGTAGTAGGAAGTTTTGGAAAATTTGCATGAGGGACTATCAATTTTCAGTGACAACGACTCTTGCAACGACCCATTGTCAGACACAATGCATTATTGTGTGGAGTCATTGCCACAGTAGTGAGGAATCCTAGATTTTAGCTCAGCGGTGACGAGTTCAGCATACGACTCATTATCAATCCTAACGAGTCGTTAGGTGGATCCGTCGTCACAACAGAAAAAAATTCAGAAATCAGGTCCTTGACAACTCCTCCTCTTAATGATTCGTTATCAGACCCAACGAGTCACCAGGAGGGAAGTCATTGTCATAACAGTAAGGGCCCAAGGTGTAGAACCTCTGACAGCGATTTCAGGCCACAACTCGTTACCTGACCTAACGAGTCGTTACAACTGGTATCAGTTTTTTCTTGCATGTTTTAAAAAAGGTTATTTGTCTTTTCCTATTCTTTTTGTTGACACCTAATTTTTTCCCTCCACGTCTAAGTTTAATTTCGAGCTCCTTCGGTCTTAAATAAAATTACAATATTTATTTTATCCGAATAAAAACTTTACAAAATATTTATCTAGGTAATTTTTTATTTTAAGCAGTGATTATATATTTCCGTATTCATATATACGAGATCATATAATTTTGTTACTTAAATAATTATTTTATTAAAAATTAAAATTTAATTAAGGATTATCTTGAATTAATTCAAATAGTTAAAATAGTGATTTATATATAATTTGTTCTCAAAAAATAATTTATTTAAAAAATATTTGTTTGATTTTGTTAAACCAAGGAGCTCCGGATTAAACTAATTGATAATTCATTTCGAATTTTATTTTAATTTTAGCCAATTTTTTTGAATTTTGTAATGACCCATATCGTCGTTATTAAATTATCCATAATAAATTCATTAAAATTCATTCCTCAATATTAACTTGGGTCCAAAATATCAAATATTTTATTTTTTATGTCACCTCAAATTTTTCGGCGAAGATTTTAGCCTTCGGATGTGTCTAGATAGACTCAAGCTCGATGAATTTAATCATTCATGAGTTCTTATATCAATACTTTAGTTTTAAAGTTCTTTTAGGATAAATTACGGTCGTACAATATCCCTAACACATAGTTAAGTTTAAAAATTTCTTTCCGATACAATTTCGATATGGATTTCTATTAGGGCTAACTTCAAATGACCATATCTCCTATAATATGAGAAGTTTGGAGTCCCACTACCTATAAAATCAAATATCTTTGAGTCCTCTTTCCAACGCAATAAACTGTTCCTAAATACGAATTCGGAGTAAAAAGTTATGGTTGTTTTAGTGAGCATTGTTCGGGCTGAAATGGAATTTCGTTGTAGTGAAAATTTTGATGATATTTAAATTAGCTTCAGCCTTATTTTAGATCTAAAAACTCCAAATTTCATTCCCCAAACCTAGAGAGGTGATTTTCCAAAGCTTAAGGTGAAATTCTTTCGTTGAGGTAATCCATTTTTTTCTTCGGTTTTACTTCTTTAACATCTTAGAATCCTTAAAAAGACCTTTAATGATGAAATTCTTTTGGTAATACTCATGAGTTTTTTTCATATGGCTTAGAGCTGATTCTAAACTATAAATTAAAGATTACTACATTAATTTCATAAACTAGATTTTGAGTTTTGATGGTTAAGAACCTTGAATTCTGTAAAGATGAGACCTTTAGCATAAAAACTCCATTAATGGAGATGGGTTAAGCTTGAAAGATCTAATTAATGATTAATTGAACTTGGAGGATGATATAGACCTTGAATTAAGGGTAGAATTAGTGGGTTTGAATCTCCAAGATATCTGTTTGAAGAGTAATTATTTAATTACTCTTATTATTGCTTGATTTTTAGATGATGAATTATTCCAAGGCGTGAAGGAAAGGAAAGAGCATCTTTGTTGCAGCTTGTTTCTTCCAAAAGTTTGGTGTCCAGGTAGGCTAGGTTTAATGAGTGGAAGATTGTGTTATTTTATATTTTTATAATTTAAAATTGATGGGAGAAAGCATGTCTAGGCCTGTGGGCATAGAGTTGAGATGGATAAAGACACGAGAACTTAACTTTAATCTCAAAAACTATATTATTGATTAATTATGTGATATTTGTGACATTATTTGCTATGTGCTGCAATGAGATTGTTGTAAATGAAGGATGTGGACATGATAGTTCTTAGCTGTTCTGGTGATGAACCTAGTTGAGTTATAATGATATTAAGTTGTATACGTTGGACAATAATATGGTGAGGAGAACCATGCTAGGATTAAGTACTGATGAGCATAGTAATATCTAAAGGATAGACGACTTGAATTAATGTATGATGTATTATATGGAAAGAGGTAGTGACATTTTAATAATTAATGAGTAAGTAATACTCCAATAGTGACTTGCATGCTTAAGTGTTAAATTGTGATTATTTTATGATATTCTTATTTTGGTATTGATAAAAGTACTTTATCTATTGGATGCCCATAAGAGGTTAAATTGGTGATAATGATAATTTATTAAAATGTGCCTATGAGAAGCTTTTTTGATAATGATAACTCCTTGTATTAATGTCGTGAATGGTTTGTTAATGTTTGGATTGTTGATGTGTGTATAAATGATTATTGAAATTTACTTGATGAAATTGTCTCATGACTTTAAGTGTACTTGTAAACTTGGTACATTGTGTTGTATGTTGTGAGAAAGTTTACATTTGATATTGATATTACTTATTTATGATGGATCGGGTACCACGCCAGAATAGATATATATATGTTGGATCTGGTACCACGCTGGTACAGATATGTATATGTTGGATCGGGTACCACCCCGGTACGGATATATATATGATGGATCGGGTAAAACGTCGGTACGGATATGTACATATTGGATCGGGTACCACGCCAGTACGGATATGTGTATGTTGGATCGAGTACCATGTCGGTACGGATATGTGTATGTTGGATCGGGTACCACGCCAGTATGGATTTGTATGTATATGATGGATCGGGTACCACGCCGATATGGATATGCATATATTGGATCAGGTACCACGACGGTACGGATATGTGTATGTTGGATCGGGTACCACGCCGGTACAGATATGTATAGGATGGATTGAGTACCACGCCGGTACGGCATATGAACATAGATTGTTCCCTGCAGGTCATAACTATTTGGACAAAAATAAGTCCCATAACATGTGTGTACATATTTGTGTTGAGTCGGTGGATGTTTACAGTTTGGTTGATACTCTTGATGGTTATGAGGCTTGTTTGTGAGTGTTTTTTGATCTGTTATTGTTGTATTATTGATTCATTGGATGTTTGATTGTGTGATATGTATTTGAAGAAGTGAAACTTTGTACTTACTTATATGTTGGTTGACTTGCTTCATTTATACGTGTTTTAATCGTAGCTTACCAGAATGGCTAGTTATCATTCTTTAATATTAAAAGAGAGCATTTGGTTATTAGCCCGAGAGTTTAGTATGGGTTGTCTATGATTACGGGTTTGTTCCTATGAATATGAGTAATGAACAAAATAAGGTGAATAAAGAGGAATAGTGATGTATTAGCATTGGATTATGGTTGATTGTGTGAATTAATGAGGCTAGAGTATGTTAGTAGTAAATATAATACTGATGGAGTTATAAGAGTAATTGGATGATGTAACTTGTATAGTTAAAGTAATAATGTTATTACAGCCTTGGTTGAATTATATTCCATTCAAGATGTCATGATTTATTTTTCTTAATTCTATTTTATGATTATATGATGAACTAACACGGTCGGTCAATGATGCCTATCAGTACTTGTGGTTGCACTGACCCTACTCTTCTACTTTCTTTATTGGGGTGTAGACTGAATGCAGGTTAGTTTACATTTACTATATGGATGATGATATTCAGCTCTAACTTCTGCACTTTCTTCCTGGCAGATGTTAGAGTCCATGTATTATTTATTTCATTGTCAGTCTATATTGTAATAAGTAGCTCTTGTACATGTCTATCCAAGTCTTAGGATAGTGAAGGACATTTGTAAGAAGTTTTTTTTTTAAAAAGTTTATTTATTAGTATTTAATTTACTTTATATTTCTTTAAAAATAGAAGTCTTCTGCATATTTTTAGTTGGGTAATAAGGGTTCTCCTAGCTACTTAGAGTAGCTTAGGTGCCCGCACAGTCCGTTATTCTGGGTCGTGACAGTTGGTATCAGAGCATTAGGTTCACCGGTCTCACAAGTACAAAAGCAATGTCAAGTAGAGTTTCGAAGATTGTTGTGTAGAGCCCCACACCCAATCTTCATAAGTCTATGAGGTATATGTCATCCTAATCTTGGACTATTAGATTTAATTCAATTGGTATCTTGACAATTCTAATTGGTATCTTAACGAAGCTCAATTGGAATGTAGTTGATTCCAATTGGTATCTTAGTAATTTTGAATAAAAATCTAGGAGATTTCAATTGGTATCTGTTAATAAGGTCTAAAATTTATTATTAATAGGTAAAGATTTGTGAAAGTTGTGAACTTATTAATTGCTTGTGTTTGATATTTGGCTAAACCTGTGTTGCTAGATTTTTGTTATTATTGTGAATTATTTTTGTTTGAATTTAAGTGATGAAAATTAACTAAGTTATTTTTGTTGATAATTGTGATGAAATTATTTGATTTCTTGTTATTGTGAAACTTGCAATTATATGGTGCTTACTTATTTTTTGTACTATTATACTGATAAAATTTATAGTATGAGAATTGAGAGGATGATATGAGAACATGATGTCAAGAAAAGATAGTGAAAAAGTGACATGAATAAAAAACTAAGGGAATAAGTGTTTTTCGTAATGAGAGGTTCTTGTTAATAATGTTGTGGGTAGACCCTTGTGTAGTTCGATTATTTGATATTATTTGGGGATCCTTGTGTGGTCCGATCATTGAGACTGTATTTAGAATTTTTGTGCAATTCTATTATTGAAATTATAATGGGTTCCTTGTGCGGACTAGCTAAGTGACATTATCTTTGAGTTCCTTATGTGAACGAATTCTTAATGGTTGGCAAAATAATGAGTTTTAAATAAAAGTGACAAAAACTAGTAGAGGTTGTTGATACCTACAAAATTTGATCAATGATTTGTCTAAAATGTGATATTCGTGATGAGAATGTTAATGACCGTAATCAATTTATTTTGATTGGTCTTGCTTATGTGCTAGTGGTGTGGGGACCACTCTTGAGGTGATTACGAGTTACGTGAAGCCCGTAATAAAAATATTGTTAGGTAGAAATAATAATGACTCTGTATATCTTAAATTGGTGTTAGTGATATAAGAGTGGTTTGGCTTGACCATGAAGTGTTTGTTGTTGAAAAATATTGAGTTAGTGATTGTTAGGACATAAGTTGGAGCTGTGAATTTATGTATTAGGAAAAATTTTGAGAAGATAAATTATTATTGACTTGACCTTGTGGCTGAATTATAGATTTGCATATCTCACAGAGTTGACTGATATATGACACTTTTAGAGGATAGTAATTTTCATGATAGTGGCAATGCAAAATCAAATGGCTTAGTTACACTCATAAAATAATTAAGAATGATCCTACATGGAAGAATAAGTGAATTATTAATGGCATGATTGATCTTTCTTGGGTGATACTTGGTGGATATTGCTTGTTGAGTGATAAAATAATTAAGAATGATCCTGCATGGAAGAATAAGTGAATTATTAATGGCATGATTGATCTTTCTTGGGTAATACTTGGTGGATATTGCTTGTTGAGTGATTAAGGTATGACGATTAGATGAATATCAATGATGTTGTGGAGGAGAATGTGTTGTAGGCTATAATTTCGTAGGATCTTTATGGCTAATAGTTGTAATCCTGTGTAATGAGCAAGAGGTTATATTGTCATATATGTATTGTAGTAAATACTACGCTTGAATTGTGGGTAATCTTTAGGTGAAAATAATAGTGTTTATAAAATGTTGAAGCTAGCTTTATAGAATGAATTTAATAGTCTTGATTGAATTCATGCAAATATCTAACTTATGTGACTTGTAAGTGGTGTGGTGGCTTAAATATGATCAAATGTAGATTCTCCATGGGGTAGTCTTGGCTAGAATCTGAGTCAGGTGTCTCAGGGTGAGCTTATGTGTTGGATGGTTTAGATGTGACTTATCTGGTGTTGAAAATTTGAATAGTAGATTCATGTAGCATCTCGTAACACTTTTTAGAATTGAATTTAAGGCTCTAGAGCTTCGGTAAAAAAAAAGGAAGGTATTTTTGAATATTTATCTTCTTCAAGGTGAATCTTTAAACCATATTTATCTTGCTTTCGTAAAACTCAAGGTTCAGACCTAGGCCGCTGAAAGGAGAATAAGTGATTCGTGTGTAAATATTTGGCTCCTCATCTTCGCATTTTCAAAAGGCTTTGATAGAATGATTGAGTAGAGAATGTGGGTTGGTCTCTAAGGATACCGAGTGAGTGAATAGGGTGCAGTATAAGCAACTCTATAAGTAATGTCTCTCTAATTCCAACCTCGTGCTTTTCTCCACAGAATGTTTGTTCAGGGATGAACGAATGATAAATTGGTATCTGATTGTAATGACCTATTTCATCGTTATCAAATTATCCATAATAAATTCATGAAAATTCATTTCTTAATATTAATTTGGGTCCAAAATAGCAAATATTTTATTTGTTATGTCACCTCAAATTTTTCGATAATGATTTTAGCCTTTGGATGTGTCTAGATAGACTCAAGCTCGATGAATTTAATCATTCATGTGTTCTAATATCAATACTTTAGTTTTAAAGCTCTTTTAGGATGAATTAAGGTCGTACAATAGCCCTAACACATAGTTAAGTTTAAACTTTCTTTCCGATGCAGTTTCAATATGGGTTTCTATTAGGGCTAACTTCAAAAGACCATATCTCCTATCATATGAGGAGTTAGGGGTCTAACTATCTATAAAATCAAATATCTCTGAGTCCTCTTTTCAACTCAAAAAATCGTTCCTCAATCCGAATTCGGAGTAAAAAATTATGACGGTTTTATTGAGCATTGTCCGGCCTTAAATGTGATTTCGCTGTAGCTAAAATTCTAATGATATTTAAATCATCTTCAGCTGTATTTTAGGTCTAAAAACTCCAAATTTCATTCTCCAAACCTAGAGAGGTGATTTTTCAAAGTTTAAGGTGAAATTCCTTCGTTGAGGTAAGTTTTTTCATTTTTTTCTTCGTCTTTTATTTCTATAACATCTTAGAATCCTTAAAAAGACCTTTAATGATGGAATTATTTTGGGAATACTCATGGGTGTTTTTCATATGGCTTAGAGTTGATTCTAAACTATAAATTAAAGATTACTAACATGAATTTCATAAACTAGATTTTGAATTTTGATGGTTAGAAACCTTGAATTCTGTAAAGATGAGTCCTTTAGCATAAAAACTCCATTAATGGAGATAGGTTAAGCTTGAAAGAGCTAATTAATGATTAATTGAACTTGGGGGATGATATAGACCTTGAATTAAGGGTAGAATTAGTGGGTTTGAATCTCCAAGATATTTGTTTGAAGAGTAATTATTTAATTACTCTTATAATAGCTTGATTCTTAGATGATGGATTATTCCAAGGCATGAAGGAAAGGAAAGAGCATCTTTGTTGGAACTTGTTTCTTCCAAAAGCTTGGCGTCCAAGTAGGCTAGGTTAAATGAGTGGAAGATTGTGTTATTTTATATTTTCATAATTTAAAATTGATGAGAGAAAACATGTCTAGGCCTGCGGGCATGGAGTTGATATTGGAGGATGTTGTATGAATATGCATGGCATGTGAATGTAATTGGAGTATAAGAGGGTTAAAGTGACACCCTTTATGGTGTAATTAATGCTTACTACTTAACCACTAGTTTGGTGAATTCAAATAATTGAATTGTGACGTTTGGTCGCTAATACTAGATTGCTATATATGTTCATTGTAGATAAGTAATCCGAAAAGATGAGAAGTCCATTTGGGACTAGTATTGAAGGTTGATAGTCAGGTATATAAAGTATACTCTATACCATATCTTTGGCATAAAAGTGAACAATTGTTCTATTAAGAAAGTTTCCAAAGTTATTCAGCAACATGTGATCCATAATGATTTTGTATGATGTCCTACGTTACCAATGAACTTGTTTCCACCCTACAAGATGTCAAGACATTCCAATACTTACTTATTTTCCAAATCTTACATATTTATTGCACTAATGAATGTCAGAAGGTATCCGGTTACTCGAACAAGATCTATGTGCTATTAATGACTCCAAAACGTTTCATTGATATACCAATAAGTTCTTACTTCATTGTTATGGCATTGATGACTCCAAAACACTTTATTGATGTGCCAATGAGTTCTTACTTCATTGTTATTGCATTGATGGTCTATTTATATGTCTCTTATTGATGTATCATTTCAAAGTATCAAAAATGTGGTGGCGACCGAAATAACAATCTCAAAGATTAATTGAACTAAGTGATGGAAGTTCTCTCTTATCGGGTGGTATCCCAGGGGCATAAGCCTATCATGGGTCGATCCCTATTTATGTGTTTATGGGTGGTATCCCAGGGGCATAAGCCTAGCATGGGTCGATCCCAGTTGATATGTACTGGAGGCAGCCTAATGGTCACAGTACAGTATAGTAATGATTACAAAGATGATAAGAACGAAGGTAAAGTGATTAAATAAATACAATGTACAGGTTGTCACAAGTTCTAGTAAGTGTGGTCCACTCTTATTATGATTTATTCACTTGTTTCTGATTTCTATTGAGCTCCTATATCATATGTGATTATCTACAGCTTTACATACTCAGTACATATTTCGTACTGATGTCCCCCACGGGGGACCTGCATTTCATGCTGTAGGCACAGTTACCTCAGCTCATACACCGCACAAGTAGAAGCCAGGATACCCAGCTGCTTTTGGTGAGCTTCAGTTTGCTTCGGGGCTTTCCGTGTCATATCCAGCCACTTTTGGTATTGTATAGAAGTTAGTTATATGGCGGGGTGTGTCCCGACCTTAGTTAAACTCTGTGTATTGTCTAGAGGCTTTGTAGACCTAATGTACAGTCAAGGTGGTGTTTTGTTAATAGACGTGATGGCTCCAACGGCCAAGTATTGTATATACATATATATGTGTGCTCGAGCTTATACAGGTGATTATTTCCTTTTATATGCGACATGATGTTGTCCGAATTTCGGGTTGTCATAGAGGTATGCATGGGAAGTATAAGGCTATGAGATGGTTCTCCCGGACTTCCTCAGTTACGGGTGCCAGTCCGCCCCAATAGGATTTGAGGCGTGACAGGATATCTATGTGTTGAATCGGATACCACGCTGGTATGGATATGTGTATGTTGGATCGGGTACCACGTCGGAACGGATATATATGTGTTGGATTGGGTACTACGCTGGTACAGATATGTAGATGATATATCGGGTACCACACCGGTACAAATATATATATGTTGGATCGTATACTACGCCGATATGTATATGTGTATGTTCAATTGGGTACCACGCCGGTACGTATATGTATAGGATGGATCAAGTACCACACCGGTACGGTACATGAATATAGATTGTTCCCTGCAGGTCACGACTATTTGGACAAAAATAAGTCCCATAGTATGTGTGTACATATTTGTGTTGAGTCGGTGGATGTTTACAGTTTGGTTGATACTCTTGATGGTTATGTGGCTTGTTTGTGAGCACTGTTTGATCTGTTATTGTTGTATTGTTGTTTCATTGGGTGTTTGATTGTGTGATATATATTTGAAGAAGTGAAACTTTGTACTTACTTATATGTCGGTTGACTTGCTTCATTTATACATGTTTTAATCATAGCTTACTAGAATGGCTAGTTATCATTCTTTTAATATTATAAGAGAGCATTTGGTTGTTAGCCCGAGAGTTTAGTGTGGGTTGTCTATGATTACGGGTTTATTCCTGTGAATATGAGTAATGAAAAAAATAAGGTGAACAAAGAGGAATAGTGACGTATTCGCGTTGGATTATGGTTGATTGTGTGAATTAATGAGGTTAGAGCATGTTTGTAGTGAATATAATACTGATGGAGTTAGAAGAGTAATTGAATGATGTAACTTATATAGGTAAAGTAATAATGTTATTACAGCTTTGGTTGAATTATATTTCATTCAAGATGTCATGATTTATTTTTCTTAATTCTATTTTATGATTATATGAACTAACACGG